>NC_135502.1:62295730-62398550 GCF_052857255.1 Amblyomma americanum
TATTGTTTGCCGGACTGGTACGTGACCCTCCAAGAACGGTGGCCGACTTTGCCAAGGAGGCAACAAGAATGGATCGTCCTATGCAAGAACGGGGTGCGCACTACATTGTAGCACAGTGTAGCAGCCGCTCGCTACTGTACGCCCATGTCGCTACCCACTGAGGAGCTTCGAGAGCTTGTGAGGAGTCTAGTGCGCGAAGAACTCGAGAAACTTCTCTTCGAAGCTCCACAGGTTAATGTCGCTGCCACACCAGACGGGGTCCGAGATGAAGTCCGGCGAGCTGTTCAGTCGGCACCAGCTCCGCAGCCGGCGCCCTATGTGATGACATACAGTCAAGCACTACAAAGCCGTCTTGGCCCAGTGAGGCAAGCCTTTTCCCCCGTCACTCCTGTGCCTTCACTGCGGTACCCAACTGCAGCTGTACCCTTCGTACCACAGGAGTCCCGGTCCACCAAGAGCAAAGCGCACGTTTGGCTTACACCAAGCAATAGGCCGCTCTGCTACCACTGCGGGGAGCCCGGCCACATCCTCCGCCACTGCCCCTACCGCAGAATGGGCTTAAGGGGGTTTTCACCTGACGCACCTCGACCACGCTACGGAGAACGGCCACGGGACATCGAGCAATACCTGTCCGATAACGTGCAGCCAACGACCTCGCAGCGATACCAGTCTCGGTCACCATCCCCAAGGCGATTTTCTTCGCCAAGCCGCCCGTCTCCTTTTGGCCAGTTCAGAGGCACGCCCCCACATCGGGAAAACTTAATACGGCGTCCTCCGGGGGTAGGGCCGCCGCTATTGGATCAAGTCAAGAGCCTCCAGCCGACGATCCGCGGCTACGATTCGACCGACGACTAATCGACCTCACGACCTCAACGACAACGATACGCTGTGACCGACTGGGTTCTGCCGAAATCGACAATTCACTGCTACGATCCGACCGACGATGATCTCACCCGACGACCTCAACGACAACGACGTGCTGTGACCGACTGTCCTTTGCCGAAATCCCAGTAATCGCTGACAATCGCGATGTGACCGAACTTGTGGATACCGGTGCTGATTTTTCTGTAATGAGCAGTCGGTTAGCCACGGCCCTTAGAAAGGTTCTGACCCCTTGGTCTGGACCTCAGGTCCGCACCGCCAGCGGCCATGTGGTTACGCTGATTGGCGTCTGCACGTCACGAATACAGATCCGCAGCGCTACTTTCGCTGGTTGCTTTCCTGTGCTACCCGAGTGCTCCAAAGACCTGATACTCGGTTTGGATTTCCTTAGGGAGTACGGTGCTGTCATCAACCTTCAGGAGCTGGTCGTGTCATCTTCCACTCAACCCGCTGTTTGACGGCGATCCCGAGTCTCGCGGGACTAAGTTAGGCGTCTTTGACGACAACGTATTGATCCCATAAAGAGCTAGCATGTTTGTTACCGTAGATTGCGACAATAGCACCGGAACTCGTGGCATCGCTGAAACCAACTTGTCATTGCTCCTTGGTTGGCAAGTCTCAGTTGCTCGCGGAATTTTTGAGCAGAACAATTGCCGAACCAAACTCTTGGTGAACAATTTTGGCTGTGAACCGCAGTGTTTGCCTGGCAGAACAGTTATTCCGTATTTCGAAGAACTCAGCGAATTCGCGGGACAGCACGCTTTGTCCGAAGCCTTGGCATCAGTGGATGCGCCGACCACTCCCATAAAAACTGACGTAAAGCCGAACCTCCCGTCTAATCAGAAACGCTGCCTCGAAAGAGTTATCCAGTCTTTCTGCGACTGCTTTGCCTCGAACTCCAAGGTTAGGCAGACACCGCTCACAAAGCACCGAATTATAGTCGACGCCAACCAGCGGCCGTTATGTCAGCCGTCTTAACGGATCTCTTCGAAGGAGCGTTATGCTATTCGCCGCCAAGTTCAAGAAATGCTCCATGACGACGTGATACAGCCGTCGACGAGCCCGTGGGCGTCGCTTGTTGTTCTAGTACTAAAGAAATATGGAACCCTACGGTTGTGCGTTGATTGACGTTCAAACAAGGTCACAAAAACGGATGTTTATCCTCTGCTGCGCAATGATGACTCCCTGGATCGGCTGCGGCACGCCAAGTACTTCTCATCGCTAGATTTACGCAGCGTATATTGGCAAATCGAGGTGGACGAACGAGACCGGGAAAAGACCGACTTTGTTACACCGGATGGTATGTACGAATTCCGGGTGCTCCCTTTCGGCCTGTGCTCGGCTCCTGCAACCTTGCAGCGGAGGATGGACATCGTTCCTGCCGATCTGAAATGGCAGTCCTGTCTCGTGTACTTGGATGACGTTGTCATCTTCTCTGATACGTTCGAAGAGCACCTGAGACGCCTGCGCGCTGTGTTCGAAGCAATTCGGTCCGCAAGTCTTTCCCTGAAGCCCGTGTCACTTCGCTTTCGAAGAGTTGAAGTTTCTGGGCCACATCGTGACTGCTAAAAGGGGTTAGCCCCGACCCCGATAAGACAACCGCCGTGGCTGCATTTCCTCTGCCTACCGATAAGCGAAGTGTGCGCCGCTTTCTGGGTCTCTGCGCCTATTATCGGCGTTTTTTGCAGAACTTCTCCCAGGTCACTGAGCCTCTCCCCCGCCTCACGAAGCATCTGAACCGTTCTTGTGGTGTCTGGAGGAACAGAAGGCTTTTGAAGACCTCCGAACTCGTCTCCAAAGTATGCCCATCCTTGGACACTTCGACGAGTCAGCCGCCACTGAACTGCACACAGACGCCAGCAACATCGGCTTCGGTGCGGTCCTTGTGCAGTTGCAGAATGGGCTCGAAAGCGTAATCGCATACGCGAGCCGCACCTTGTCACGATCTGAGGCAAACTATTCCACCACCGAAAAAGAATGCCTGGCCGTTGTGTGGGCGGTGACCAAATTTCGCCCTTACTTATATGGCCGCTCTTTCAGGGTCGTCAGTGACCACCACTCGCTGTGTTGGCTGGCGAACCTCAAAGATCCCTCGGGACGGCTTGCACGCTGGAGCCTTCCACTTCAGGAATTCGATGTCACTATCGTCTATAAGTCTTGTAGGAAGCCCAGTGATGCCGACTGTTTGTCTCCTGCTCCTATCGAGGACCCCCGAGCTGACCCCGACGACGATTCAGTTTTTCTTGGCGCCATCTCCACGTCCGTTCTCATTAAACACCAAAGAGACGACAGTGAATTACGGCCCCTCATTGAGTATCTGGAAGGAAGGGCTCAATGTCCCCGACGATTCTTCTCGCGCGGACTGTCGTCGTTCTGTTTACGCGACGGCATCCTGTATAAGAAAAACTACAGCCCGACGGAAGCTGTTTATCTACTCGTCGTGCCTACGCCTCTTCGCGACGAAGTCCTGCTGGCGTGCAATGATGACCCACCTTCTGGTCACCTGGGTTTTTGTCGAAGTTTGACACGAATACGGCAAAAGTACTACTGGCCCAGGGTTGCTGCAGTTGTGAAGCATTACGTAAGAACTTGCCGCGAGTGCCAGCGTCGCAAGACGCCGCCGACTAAGCTAGCCAGCCTACTGCAGCCTATTGATCTGCCTCAGGTCCCGTTCCATCAAGTCGGCATGGACTTACTCGGCCCATTTCCGGAGTCCTCGCTGGGTAACCACTATCTTGTGGTCGCCACCGAATACCTCAGCCGATACTGTCTGACCAAACCTCTTCCCCGTGGTACCGCTGACGAAATTGGGAACTTTTTATCCAAAACATTGTGCTTAAGCACGGTGCACCCTCCATCGTTTTAAGTGACAGGGGGACAGCGTTCACCTCGGCCCTTACGCAGGAGGTTATACGCCTGAGAGGCACCAGTCACCGCAAGACAACCGCTTACCACCCTCAAACGAACGGCCTCACTGAACGGCTCAACAAGACGGTCGCCGACATGATTTCCATGTATGTCGATGCGGACCACAGGAACTGAGACGATATACTCCCTTACGTCACATTTGCCCATAATACTGCAGTCGAGGAAACAACACGCTTCACTCCATTTCGTTTAGTACATGGTCGCGAAGCCACAACCATGATGGATGCAGTGCTGATTCCAGCTAGCACTACCTCCTTTGTTATGGGTGCTGCCCAATTCGTTCGGTACACTGAGGCCGCCCGCCAAATCGCTCGAGAGCGCATCCGGCACCAGCAAGTTCTCGACGCTCGGCGCTATAACCTCCGCCACCGAAATGTGCGTTACCAGCCCGGCAAACAAGTCTGGGTGTGGAGTCCAATCCGCATGCGAGGGCGCTCTGAGAAGCTTCTACACCGATACTTTTGTCCCTACGAGGTGCTCCGCCAGATCAGTGAAGTCATCTAAGAAGTCCTTCCCTAAGGATCCGTTCGCTCTTCTAGACGGCCGATCTGCGAAGTTGTCCGTTGCGCCCGGATGAAGCCGTACACCACGCCCGCTAGCCCCTCGTGCGTGTTTACACTGCATGCCAGACATATGCGACTACCCTTGTTGTCCTGCCTTCCATTGCTGCCACACCGAGTCGGTGTCTTTCAGAGAGGGGGAGTAATGGCACACTACTAACTCCTATAGTGGCGCCATACGCGGCTAAACTGTATTACCTGGCAGTTGGCAAGCCTTGAGCCATCACGGGGCTAGATGTTTCCTCGTCTTCAGCTCTCGAGCTGCTTACTGCCTTGCGCGCACCAACAGCGTCTTGCGCGTATAAGTAAACCAGCCCTGCGTACGCCAACCGTTTCTCGGTGACAATACGAACCAAAAGACCAAAGGTTACGCCTGTAAACAGTTCACGCTGCATCGCTGTTTAGGTATGGGCCTGAATCATATGGACTTAAGCTTTCAGGTCGTTGTTAATTATGGTAATTTGGCACACGGGAACAAAAAGCTAATTATTAAACGTTACCTTCTGGAACAGCTCTTTCCTTCCCATTACCGACATGAGAGGTCAAGCACTCTGGGCAGAAAGCGTGCTTGGCTAAGTTTGTTGGTTCAAGTCTGACACCGCAGAAGAGCAGTTGCGAAAAAAATATAAAATTTTCATACCGTTCATGGAATCTACTTGTTTGAAACTGCACGATCGAAAGACATTAAGCTAGCCGCAATGCATGTTCGGCCGTATTGCCTTTTTTATCATCTAGTAGAGCTATATCACTTTTGTAACGCGTAATCAGTGCGTCCATGCACTAATGTTGAAGCAGCTATTTGTTTCCCAGTTTCAAGACAAGAAATGTGAAATTTCCAACTTGGGCTAAACGCCGAGAAGTGCCTTGAAGGTGATATGTAGTGGCGGATACAGCGGAGACTATGTGCACGGTGGCACTTAAGGACGCGCAATAAATAAGCGGCAAAACCATTGCATTGTGATATTCTTCCCAAATATGCTCAAAAAACGAAGGTAAAAAAAATAGGTCCAAGTAAGTGATGACAACAAAAGCGGGGTCACAGACATGACACGCGCTCTTCGGCATTGTCATTTTTGTACTTTAGAGATGTTGAAGGAACTTCTACATGTTCTTACAGGGACGTGAATTTCATGTGGCGGCATTATGAACTAATTCACCTCTTGATTGAATAGCTCTGAAAAATTTAATAGTGACGCTGATCGCGTCAAGAATATAAGAGAAGTTGAGCAAGTCCGAATAATGAAAAATTCCGCAATAAGAGTGGCTTCTTAGAAATCAAGCTAAATTCATCACTGCGCAATGAGAGCAATCCAAGTCTAAGAGTCCACGGACAAGGTACGGGGCAAATTATTGTTCTCTCCCCCATAACTTCTTGTCAAAACAAATTGTCAGTTCTCGTTCAGTCGCCACTAAGATCGTCCGAAGCAGATAGCAGAAGTGTATTTTTGAGAGGAAAACGACGCTTAAAGCATGCTTTTTAAACGTGCCGATAAGTTAAAGCGGTTCGAATGCAGCGAAAGTACTTTGGATAGCAATGTGCGACATTCTTCTAATGCAGAAATAAGCACGAAGTTATGTGCTCATTGATGCTATGATTACTGAGGACACATGTTTCTCCGAAGTGATTAAAACAAGCAAAATATTGCTTCAAACGAAGTGAAGTTATACCAGCCCAGGCTCAAAGACTCGTCAGTAAAGAACGCCAAGAGTATTCACATTGAGGATTGGAGCAGCAGAAGTTAATGAACAGAATAAATTTCTTCAAATAATCATGCTGTTCTGATAGAAAGGAAAATGACTTCATCATAAGAGCTTTATCATGATGTGCTTTGTGTAGGTGTTTAGGGAAGGTAAAGAATGCTGTCCGATCTCCTTTTCAAGCTTTTGAAAAGAAGTTGGTGAAAAGTGAATCCCAACTACGCACTTAAATTTGCAAGTTCCCATTTCTGAACCCAGGAAAGGGTTAATTAGAGAGATATGGGAGAGGTCTCTGCCCTACAGTGGGCGTAGTTAGGCTGGTGATGGTAAATATTTCTGAATGAGCATTGTTATGAACGGGATGCACACCAACCGAAGAAGATTAAAGCGAAGATTCCATCAACCGGGATTACCATGCGGTGGCGGCAATTACGACAGGTCGTTTGACCCCCCGAGAACCCCACGGATAAAAGGATGTGCTGGGAACCTGCCTGCGGAATCTTTCCCACACTCTTCAGGTGGGGGGGGAGATGACCTTCCCTTTGTTCGCAGTTCCTCGCAAGACGCGACCGACGACGAGGAAAGAAGGGAACGGTGACTTCCAGTAATTAACCGTGACTGACCAGAGCCGTCCCGACCGCAGAGAGCCCGCCGAGGTTGTAGCCATGGCGCCGTTCCTGTGTTTGGATGGACAGGTGCAGCTTAGGGCGAAGTAGCAGCGGACCTCCGAATCCTCCTCGCCCATTCCCACGGTGCCTCCGCGTGCTATGTGCTGTGTAACTCTTCCAATCTGTGCCTCGTGTGGAATCGGCTACTACGTGCGTGCTGAGAAGGCGAAGCCTAAGTGCATTTAACAGGGGACTTGAGTGAGAACGAACGCTCTGGGCCCTGACGACAAGGCTCATCCAGTCGCTTGACGCTATGAACTTTTAATTTGTGGCTGTTTGCTCTTTTCTAAATTATGTAAATAATTTTCATCAAAGTGCCAGTAAGCCTGCTTGTTTTTCGTTTACCTAACCTTCAAGTTCCATCTTTCGTCAGTCCGAAGGCTCGGACACGCTACCCGACGAAGCCCGGGTTCCAGTGAACCCCTGCGCCACGACAGCATGCACTGAAGTGGTGAAATAAAAAAAAATACAATGCAAAAACGACTTCTTTGCCTCAATACCATGTGATTACTTTGAGTCGCTCATCTTGGTATATAAGCCGCCTAGCTCGCGCTTAAAAAAAATAAATGAAAGAACATAAAGCAATAGAAAGCAACAGATGAAGGCACTTGCGGCAGTGCATTTACCGCCAATCTTCTCCTTTCCAAGAGAATAATTTTAGTTGTAGTTAATGTGACTCTCAGACAGAAGGGGGTTGTAACCGAATGTCCCTTTTTGTCTTCCTCTGGCAGCACTAGTCGTCTACCGGCAGAAGTTACTCCGCTGGGCGAATGAAAACAAGGTAAAGAGGCGGCTTAGACAAAGGAGGCAAGCTTATAAATGCGCCGCTCACTTTCTCTTCTATTTCAAGACAAGCAACGAGCAATACAGATGAAAAATTACGTCAATTCAGGCGATGTAGTGAACAAAAAAATAGAAATACATTTTGGTTGGATTTTTTCCTGTGAAAGAGCAGAAACGAGCGGTATTCCACCCTAATGATGAGAGCTGAGTATTTCTTCTTTGTTAAATATTTTGGGCTGTGCTGCTGTAGGTAGCCAAAGGGAGCGAAAAACCACGTGGAGCTATAATTTCCTTTCCTGAATACCGATCAATGGCGGCCTTATTTGTACAGCTTTGCTCGTGTTCCTCTTTGCTGTAATTGAATGAGAAAACCCTGTACGTTAGGCCTGCCGATCAAGCTCGACCCTGAAAAGAGCCAGAAAGGAGGGCTCCGCTTGTTGATGTATGCCAAATAGTGCATTCATTAGGGGATTGTGATAGGGGTAAGTGTGGGCGAAGCAGTGCTTATATGTTTCGTGCGGTGTGTTTGCCGCGGCATCGTTTTTCTGCCGGGTTCGAGTCTCTTCATTTTGGACACATATACTTCCTTTCTGCAAAGCACTACTCGAATTTTTTTTGGTTTTTCTTTATTTCTCTCTCCTCTCTCTCTCAATCTACATTCTCTTCCCTGCAGCCAGAAATGACTATCGAGCGACAGTAAAAAACAAGCAAGCAAAGAACGCTAGGAATGAAACACGCAGGGAGCAGCTCAATGACTCCATTAAGAGTGGGTGGCTAATGATTTTTGAGAGCTTTGTCAGTGAGCTCTTTTAGCGGTGGCTGTATCCTCTCCCCCCTTGCTCCTGCGCCCGCCTGATGCACCACTACTTTCTTTCTAGTGAATTCCTACCGTTCTGGTTGAAACATGAAAGCGCGCTCTGAGCAGTTACGCTTATCCCTTTCTCTAATTCTTAGCCGTGTATTTCGTTGATGAAAACGCATGCGGGCATTTTGTAGCTGCGAAAAATTCGCTCTGAGCCGCGTACGTTCCCGGGCCGCATGTAGGAGTTTGCATGAAACCCGGTTGTTACCACCGGAATATTAATTTTACGGTACGGAAATATGGTTTAAGGAAGCTACAAAAGGCGAAAGCTTGATCTTTTTTCCAGAGAGGGGATATACAGGCATTTGTTTTGAGCTTACTGCTCGGTCATTGAATACGAAACACCTAAGAAAAGAAAGAATATTGATCCATAGTCAAACCAAATCGAGAATATAAAACAAAATTCGAAATCAACGGGCACCTACATGCACTAATAAAAGAGATGGCCTAACCTCGTCGACTGTGCTGGGGAAGAAGACGGATGAAGAACAAGGAGCTTTATTTCAAAAAGAGATGAAGGTTGTGCATGTGAGCTCACGATCGCCTCCGCAGTTGTAGGAGTGCCTGCCAAGGGGTGCCATGCGTGTTTAAGCCTACTGCAAAGTAGTAAGCAAAAAAGAAAAGGACAGACATATGGTTGGGCTGCCGGAAGCATTGCCTGAAACTTCGAGCAGCATACAGGACAGGTGGAGAGTGGGCTGACATACACATTGTTCGTCTTCAAGACATGAAAATGGTAGCCGCAGTTTTGTGCGCAGGCTCTTAGTTGTTTTGGAGAGATGATGGCTAAATGAGAACTCGTCAGTGTTTTTAGAAGGCTGCCTGTCTACCTGGATTGAACCTGCTTCCTAACATTCTTCATAAAGAAGTTAATCACCGTGTCGTCTCTCACGATTGATACGACGTGGCGTAATATCCCGTTCGTTCCTTTAACGAGAAGGGCTATGCTTCTAGTAAAGGTGGTGGAAGCATCCATCCGTCAAATACATCCGCGATTATCGTAATGCCGACTTAGCGAGTGTGAACTCCGACCTCGATCAATTTTTCGCTGCCTTCCTCCTATCCATGTCTACGAGATCCGTTAATGAAAACTGGTGCCTTTTTAAGCACAAACTTTTGTCGCTCATTGACGCTTACGTACCACTCATATGCATCCGCGGCGACGCCACTAAGCCTTGGTTTTCGAATGCCTTGCGCAAATTATCGCGGAAGAAAAAACGCCTCTTCCGTAATTGCAAAAATTCTACATCATCTGTCAAATGGAACAAATACTTCGCCAGTCTTCGCGAATACACCCAGTTATTACGGTCGTCTAAAAGAAAATTCTACAATCATGATCTCCTAGACATAATGCGCTCTAACCCAAAGAAATTCTGGAATCTGATAACGCCCAACAAAAACAGCTCATACAACATTTCTTTGAGAAGACAAGATGGCACACACGTTCCGCTTTCAGAACGCTCTGATACTATGAATTCCTACTTCACCTCAGTCTTCACCCACGAACCACCGGACAACAGGACTACTTTACCGCAACTTAATTTTGATTCAATGCCACCTGTTACCATCACATCTGAGGGAATTTCTAAGCTCATCGAAAATCTCAAGCCGTCTACTTCCCCAGGACCCGACAACATACCTGCCAAAATCCTCAAAGGAACCAAAGAATTGTCTAGCCAAATCCTACAGCTCATTTTCGACCAATCCCTAAAGACCGGCCAAATTCCGGACGATTGGAAAACAAGCAAAGTTGTGCCCGTTTTTAAGACCGGTGACCGCTCTGACCCCTCGAATTATCGTCCTATTTCATTAACATGCATCTCGTGTAAACTCTTTGAGCATATACTGTACTCCAATATTGCAGATCACCTCGATAAAAACTCTTTTTTCTTTCCCAAACAGCATGGTTTCAGGGCAGGCTTCTCATGTGAAACACAACTCTTCGAATTCACAACTGATCTTCATCTAAGTCTAGATTCTTTATTTCAAACAGACGCCATTTTCCTAGATTTCTCTAAAGCATTTGATCGCGTTCCTCACCAACGTCTCATCTGTAAACTCGCATGCCTGTCACTCGACCCTCTAGTCTTTTCCTGGATTCGCTGCTTCTTGACTAATCGCTCGCAGTTCACCGTCATCGATAATCACGTATCTGCAACTACCGTAGTTATCTCCGGTGTACCCCAGGGTTCCGTCCTTGCTCCGCTGCTCTTCCTAATCTTCATCAACGACCTGCCATCTGGAATCTCGTCATCTGTCCGTCTTTTTGCGGATGATTGCGTCATTTATCGCCGCATATCTGATAACACTGACCAGGAATTATTACAGGACGACCTAAATAAAATACAGAAATGGTGCTCCGACTGGCTCATGCAGCTTAATATTTCGAAATGTAAATGCATGCACATATCACGCAAACGTTCCATTACTAATTTCCAGTACTCCCTGAACTCTGTGGCGCTGTCAGTAACGAATTCTTACAGGTACCTTGGCGTCGAAATAACGAACAAATTAACATGGTCAGATCACATTTTCAAACTTTGCGCAAGCACTTCCAGAGCTCTTGGCTTTATCCGAAGATCACTATCAATGTCCCCTGCACCAATCAGACAACAAGCATACGAAACATTCATTCGCGCTAAAATGGAATATGCCTCAGCAATATGGAACCCTCACCAGGTCTACTTAATACAACTGCTCGAAGCTATCCAGAATCGGGCAGCGCGCTTCATAACGTCGCAGTATTCGTCTCGACACAGCGTTACCAACCTAAAATCGTCTCTCGGCCTTGAACCATTAGCATTCCGCAGAAAAGTATCAATTCTTTGTCTTTTCCACAAACTATACTTTAACTTCCCCGCACTACGCCAGACTTTGTTATCCACTCCCTTACGCTCATCTCGCCGATTATTCAACTCCCTCAGCATTCAGCGGTTGCATGGTTCATCCAACGCTTTCAACAAATCTTTCCTTCCCATCGCCATAGAGGAATGGAACTATCTTCCTGAAACCGTTGTCATCGAAACTAATCCCACCAGATTTAGGCAGCTAATAACAGACCACTTGATCCAACTATAGCTACTTCCCTCGCGATGCTCTGCGTGCAATTTGAACTGCTTGTGTTATTGTGACACCCCCCCACAAGTGTTTTCCCACTTATTTAATTTCCGTACTTTTTAATGTGTAATTTATATACTACTGCTTTGCCATGTATATTCTGTTCTATTTGAATCACCTGACGCTAATTTCACGTCAAACTTGTTATTCTTGTTATTCTTGTTATGCTTTTTTATGCTTACATGCCTTTGTGTGACCGTTTCACATCACTGTCTTCCCCCCCCCCCCCCCTTATGTAATGTCCCAGACGGGATCTTTAAGGGTTCAATAAATGATGATGATGATGATGATGATGATGATGTGCCTTTAGTTGGACTTAGTTCACTCTTTTCAGAGAACATGAGGAAAGTAAGCAAACAGCTGCTTCTTAAGGCGCACCACGTAGTGAATTTATTTTCCCGGTCGTCAAACTAAGCCCTAGCTCATTCTTCTAACGGGAAGTAGACATTAGAAAAATTATTCTCGCCGATTTATTCAATAAACGCCACCATACTGCCACATTTAGCGTTTAGTCAATCCCGTTTCAGTGTTTTCACACGGTGATCCTCTAATTTCTGTGAAAACAACCGGTTGATGCAGTCAGACATAGGTGGTTGATTGCTTAGCAGGCGTCTGAGTGTGCCGCATGCTCCAAGAGGAGCGAGCACTGTGGTAAATTTGCTGAAGGCGGCGGCTACTTCGAGCACTAATTCGTCGGTGACGGCTCCGGCGGCTTGGTTGGTATTTATGAATAAAAACGGTTTGGATTACTGAGGGGACCACTAAACCTGCTCTACACATTTCCTAACCGTCTCGTAAAGGTGACGACAAGCAACAGAGTATGCATAGAAGAGAAAGAGGCAAGCTCTTAGAAATAGAAAGCTGTTCATCGAGGGAGCGAGTGCCGACTACAGGAAGCAAAAAAAAATCGATATTTCAAATAGAGCGCTTACATTGTGGCGAACAGTCACGGCCATCGTAATGCTCTGGAAAAAATTTATTCGCATGTAGGAAACGTACTCAAGATAAATGTGATGCATGGAATGTGAGGCTTTAAATTGCTGGAGTTGCACATGGATTATCACAGACGCAGTAGGGGAGGGCTGCGGATTCAATTCGACCACTTCTCGTTATTCGACGTTCACTGACATCGCGCAGCATACGGGTGTGCTTTCTTTTCTTTACAAAAAAGAAGTCGCTGCTGTCAAAATGCGATCCCGCGGCCTGATGATGAGGAGTATAACGCCAAAGCGATCAAGCAACCGCTTCTGGTGTTTACCTAAGGTTATATCTCCACGTGGGACGTGCACAAAAATTATAAAAGAACGTGCGTACTGCAACAATGATACGGAATTGATTAAAGCATTAATGGCAGGCTTCGCGGTCATCTGGTCGTTATAATGAATTTACAATCAATATGTTTTCGGCTTGGAGAAGGTGAAGACAAACACTATCATGTCAGTATTGTCTTACACGAGCAAATTCCTTCGGCGGAAGGACGCATACTTGTATAGATCGCATTGAGAAATACAGCTGTAGGAGCGAGTGCTAAAAGTATAATTTTACTGCTATATGACAAAATTTGTGAATTTACAATAGATAAAATGATAGTTATATCTGACGGGGACACTCAAAACAGGCTCGAAGGATATTTCAGCTTATCACAGTGTGTTTGTTGTTTGCGTGTAAGACCAAGTACTCGGTTTGTTATGAAAATATTTGTTTCCTCTACAGGAGAGGAGATCTTCATGTCTTCTTTCTACCTGAACAATGACGGAAACTGAGATTTGGGCTATATTAAAGTATTTTCATCAGTTTTTTATGAAGCAACACATAAAAAGGCTGTCTAAAACAGCCGCGTCTACACATAATACGATATTGAAACTGCGAAGCATCAACCTAAAAGAGGACGAAGCAAAAAGTCATCTTCGGCAAGCAGACTTCAACTACAAATCCACTGGAAAATTTGATTGTGTAATTTAAAAAAATAAATGTTTCTCTCATTTTCTTGAATGTTATTTTCTTGGTCACGCAAAATATTAGAACACGTGGTCAGCCTGTGCTTGCAATTTTTTGAACGCACCCTATTTTCGGATAGGAATCTTACGCAGGGAAAATTGAATGCAATTACTCTCCCCGTGCACTACAGACTGGGCTTAAAAGTGCTCCTGGAAGTTAATTCGAACTGTGTGGCAAGCTTCACTGCTGGTTGCATTTCCCTCGATCCGCATTGAGAGCTTGACGACAACGAAGCAGTGACCGTAAAAAAGAAATTAAATTTTCGCGAGCAGCCTGGGAAGAAGAGGAGGAGGGGGAGGAGAGACTTTAATGAAACAGGAGAGGTCGGGAAGAAGAGGAGTGTAGAGTGTACAAGTAGCACAAATGCACAATGAATCGCACTAATTGCGTGAAGAAAACTAGAGCGCGTACCGAAGCTCACATGCCCCGGCATACGGTAAACCTCGTGGGGACGTATTTTTCCGAACTTATTGGTCGTAAGTGATTTTTAGCTATCTGTCATTGGCAGCTACTGTTTATGACGTCAGTGCTGATCGCTAACATTATTTGTCGTCTCCAGTTTCAAAGGCGAAGCGGTCCAACGTCAAAGGGAAAAGTTCAGTGTGGAAAAAGAAGCGTTAAAAAATACCATCCTTGTTCGCCCTATGCTTGTTCGCTCTTGTTGTTCATATCGCCATAGAGCACATCTCGCTGATTGGTTCACGCTATTCTACAAAAAAATAGGAAATTAATCATCTGGAATGTTTTTTCTAAGCAGAAAGCAAGAGATACGGCTGAGACTTTTGGTCTGTGCGCTGACGAAGGAATGTAATTGGAGGAAAATGTTAGTGCTTAGGACTCGGAAAATGGCGAAGATAGCAGCTAGCCGCATCGACAGTGCACGGAATTATCAAGTTCCTCAGAATAGACTGTGCGGCTCACTTCCATGAGCGCTTGTTTCTAGAGAGTAAACACGGTACCGAATGGACCTAATTTACGCTGCGGCGATTCAGACAGCTTCAACGCGCTCGTTTCACCGATCGCCTGCTTTGCGTGGTGCTGAAAAAATTCTTTCGCACGTTCCACTCGCTATTAAGACTGCAAAAACAACCACTTCTGATAAAGAACAATTTTATCTTTCGATGTTTTTGGTATCTGTGAACTTTAAAAAAGGGCAAGCACTGCACTTCCAGAAATATTAGGGCATGACGCAAATGGTTCTGTTTTCGATGAGTAATTGCTGAAAGTATAAATGTTCTTACTTGGCTTACTGCCAAGATATCTCTAGCTTCGATTTTATGCACCCACATCTACCAAGTCTAAGATGCCAATAACGTGGGAGCAAGTCGAAAACTTTTAAGAAGTTGCAGGCCTGAATTTGGCGCACTAACTGGCTCCGCAGGTGACTAGATATAAAAGCTTGCCAGAAAAGCACGTGAAAAACACCACTATAGTCCGCCACAGGCTCCCGAAGGTAAATTTTTTATGACCGCTTCAGGAAAAATTAACAAAGTCAAAGTGTTAACAGGAGGAAAAAAAATTAAAAGACCACTCAAAGTCCCACGTGTTTCTATGTAATTACAGTGCGTGGGTAGTGTATTGTTATTAATGACTTATCTACAGCGCCAGCTAATAAAGCGATGTTCCCTCGCCTCGTTGCTGAGCGGTAGAAACAAGGCCAGAGCGTCCGCGAACATGTTACCACCATGTGCACATAGCCCGTGACTTGCGCCTGGCGCTATACTACGCCGTAATAAGAGGGGGGGGGGGGGGCGCAGGGCTGCTACAAGGTGGTGGAAAACTCCTTCAAAGAACACACATAAAATCATCTAGCTGTGACTGGAAAGCACTGCATCCTGCACGCCTGCGCAGTACCAGCCACCGCATTTAAGACAAAGAGGCCACAGGTGTCGTTGCGCATGAGTCGCGTTGCGGAGGGCCATGAACGCAGCAGATGTGGACCGCCGTGCTTTGAACGCTGCAAGTGAGCGGGAGACAGAAGCCTGAAACATATCGCCGGTCGAACAGATTACGAGCACTCTCGGGGCGCTGCTCAAAAACGCTCTACGCGACAATATACTCACGCCTATGCACACACATTTCTCACAACTTAAAGACTCTGTCAAAGCACAGACACCATCGTTACTCACGCGTGCGTGGCAATAACATTAAAGGCATTTTAAACATTTGAAAAGCACATCGTGCTACCGCTTGCTCTGAAAATGAGAGTCACCACGGGTGCCTTTATTTTTTCTTCGATCGTTTTCAGTCAGCGAAGATGAAAGATACCTATATGGAAGAACCCACGACTATTGAAACACAAGCCGATTCTGGATACAAAAGTGTTCTTTTTAAGAATACTGATACATTCGCGTCGGTATGCCGCAATAAAATTGTGTTAATGTTTTATTGCTTTTCATTTGCTAAACGAGACCCATGTCTTAAAAAGCAGTGTTCTGTACAGTTTGTATGGAACCCCTAGCAAAGGCTTTCAGTGCTTACGCACTAGATGCTTCGCTAGCAAAAAGCTGTCCTGTTTGGAAGTGAAGCCTCGGAGTAACGCGTTTAAGGTGGAGTAAACTTGGAGGAACGTCGGGCCAGCTGCAGCTACGGGGAGAGAGGGTGGGAAGATTCAGAGCGAAAAACATGGTTGCGTGCACGTGCACGTGCCATAAAGAAAAGGTGAAGGATGTTGGCACCGGAGGTACGCGCATTTATTGTCGGAGTTAAGTCAAGCACAAGCGTGGATAATAGCGGAGATTGCTCTTTAGACATTTGACGTCTACCTTTGATACGGACAATTATGCGCTGATCACCGTAACAACATCCGCTCGCTTCAAGGAAATTTTCTTTCTTTCACTGGCTGTGCATTGTGCTCACGGTAATACAAATAAATTGAAGGAAGGCTGGAAAGAGGAATTGTCTGAACTTTCTTATAAGAAGAATTGTCTGAAAAACAAAAAAATACATCTTTTGTAGCAGTGCGGCGGCGCTCAGGTCGATTGCTAACGAGTGCTTAATCACTCAACTGATAAGTAATGCACGCTAGAATATTCTCCTAAATCAGCTGAGCTATCTCAATTCTCGTTTCGACTTGGCAATAAATTCGACCTAGGCTATGAAATGAAACCAAATAACTGTATTTCTGCATCGACAGCGAAATTACACTATTCGTGATGGTACAGGGTGCGAGCAAAAAGCCTGTAATGGCTTAACAATGGCTAGAACCTCGTTTACTTCTCCTAGCTTGTCTAGTTAGCTCAGTTTGTGCAGCGACATTCCCATAAAGGCAGTGGTTGCGGGTTAGAGTCCTCGATGAGAACGATGTTTTCTTCAACTCCAGATTATCTCATAAAGCTGTGCAGCTTACTGTGCAAGCCGTATGCATTCATTTAAGTGGATTCTGATGAGCTATTGCTGTCATAATTGAGACATAGTCCACCTTTAAAAATGTATTTAGGTGCAATGAACTAAAATTAATAATGCGTGAATTCCAATTTTATAGCTAGGCCCATGGAGTTGGCTTGAATATTGGATCTTGATATCGAGTGCATTGAAGCGTGGTAGAGCGTTTAAGTCATATAGCCATGGAATTGTTGCGTAGCAATTAAATGTTCAAATGGATTGGCTCACTAAGTCAAGTTGATTTTAATCTTAAAGGTGTTGTACCTGCAACGCAGGCTAATTACGAAAAAAACCTCCACTCCGAAATCTCTCGGCCTCTAAAGCTAGCCTATTTTACATTATTAAAGACAAACTTCTTTTCTACACATATTCGAAGCATTAGGTGTGCGTGTAGCTTCGAACGCGAAACAACGGCGAGCCAAAGCAGGCAAAAATGCACCATATGCGAAGGCGCTGAGGCTTTAAAAGGATACAGAAAAATAAGAGCACAAAGATCTGCAGAATTCTGAGCTCAGTCACTCATTTGCTATATTTATTGGTACCTCCTGTAAGTGCCAAGATGTGCAGTCGTATTCGGGAGGGCATGGGCAAAAAACCTACTCTGCGGCTGAGGTCAGCTGTCTTGGTGAGCTCATTGCAATTTTCATGGGCTGCAGCATGTGTCGTAAGGTCTCTTGCCAAACCTATGGTTGGAAAACAGATTTAGAACAGCTTTTCTGTAAGAGTTAAATATGATTTATGCTTTATGGGGGTTTAACGTCCCAAAGCGACTAGGCTATGAAGGATGCCGTAGTGAAGGGCCCCGGAAATTTCGACCACCCGTGGTTCTTTAACGTTTACTCACATCGCACAGTACACGGGCCTCTACAACTTCGCCTCCATCGAAATTCGACCGCCGCGGCCGGGATCAAACCCGCGTCTTTAGGGTCAGCAGCTGAGCGTCATAACACTGAGCTACCGCGGTGGATAACAGTATAATAAATCAGCGTATTTGGAAAAATCACTTCATTGGATTCGATACTGAAAGGTCAGTTGACAAACTGATTCTTTACTGCCTCCTTCACTTCCTTGGCGTGCCATTGCGAAGACATAAATGAACGCAAACGCTGAGCGGGGGGGGGGGGGGGGGGGGGGACGAATCTTGTAGCGTGAATTTCTGACTGGAGTACTTCTTCGTACAGCTGCGCCGCTCTTGCAGTTGCCTAACTTAAGGATGTGCACTGTTTATCGTTCATTACCATGTCGCCTTTCCGTTTTGGCCACTAGTCAGCTGTCCTATGTTAATATCTATTAAAACTTTTTCTATTTAAAGAAAACTCAAATGGAATCGGAACCACAGCCATGAGGTTCAGTAGGAAACAACCTGGCATAGCTGGAGAAAAACCAAAGGAAGATAAAGACGGCAGGAAATCTCACTCAATAGTGCCATCGTATTTATGTGCCACCGCATATGAGGCGAAAACAACAACAATAGGGCGACAGGGCATCTTAAAAGAGTAGCACCTTGAAGAAAATCAAGAGTGCGGCCGAAAGAAAAGCATTTCAAGCATAGTTCGATGTTTTATGACGCTCTACCAGTAGCGAAGCGCGGGAAGCGTGATAAGGTAATAATAATAATAATTTGTTTTTGGGGAAAGGAAATGGCGCAGTATCTGTCTCATATATCGTTGGACATCTGAACCGCGCCTTAAGGGAAGGGATAAAGGAGGGAGTGAAAGAAGAAAGCGTGATAGGTTCGGAATTGGGTTTTGTTTCATAGTAGGATGAAAGAAGCAGCTTCCTAAAAACTTTTCTTCATTTTATCTTCGAGAATCTTATTCTCCTTTTCTCCAAAGGCCGCCTTCTAGGAACAACAATTGAAGCGCAGCAGAATATTCTTGAGACCTCTGCCTACGCAATTAATAACGCAGCGACATTCATGTGCACACCTAGTTAGTGTGCCCGTTCACCGTTGAGGGCTGTAATTGTGCCTTTCCACACGACGTCTATCCCAAACTCGTAACCTGAGCCAGGAGAGGCCGTGCTGCTCAGCTCAAGGCTTAAGGATCGACGCAGCTGTTTCCCCATGCTCAGCAGGCAGCTAAGGCCGTACAGGCCTGGACTAATTAAAGGCCCTCCCAGTTAGGGAATAATAATAATATTAATAATAATAACAACAACAACAACAACAACAACAACAACAATAATAATAATAATAATAATAATAATAATAATAATAATAATAATAATAATAATAATAATAATAATAATAATAATAATATAAATCTTTATTTTTCGGTGCCCAGGAACAACCCAAAGGTCTTGGTGGTGGTACACCATTCACACGCACAAAATGTAAATTTATTTCACCACAAATGAAGACACTCAGGGGAGGTAATGCAGCAGTCAAGGCGATAATAAAAAAGACTATAAACTAGGCGTGACAGCAAGCATGAAGCAAAAAAGCGAAAACAAGAAAACAGCAAGAGCAGCGGTAAATGAAAACAGCTAGAACAGGCAACAGACATATAAATAACTAATGAAACAATAAACAAAGAGAATGAACACAAGAACTACCGATAACAGCTAAGTACAGCATATAGCAAAATACAAACAAGAATAAAGCCAATACTAATATGAACGAATAAGAAACCTCCGAAATACGAGCTAGAAATACAATCATACACAGTATGAAATGTAATTAGTGAACGCGTTACAGACAATAAGGCGTGAACACACTGTATTAAAGAAATAATATTAATGAAAACAAGTAGACGTGATGAACAATTAAGGAGAAAAAACAACAACATAATACCGGTGCAAATGCACAAGTGTAGTAAAGAGAAAATGCATGAAAGGGAATAATAATAATAATAATAATAATAATAATAATAATAATAATAATAATAATAATAATAATAATAATAATAATAATAATAATAATAATAATAATAATAATAATAATAATAATAATAATAATAATAATAATAATAATAATATTTGGTTATGAGGCAAAGGAAATGGTACAGTATCTGTCTCATATATCGTTGGACACCTGAACCGCGCTCTAAGGTAAGGGATAAAGGAGTTACTGAAAGAAGAAAGGAAGAGGTGCCGCAATGGAGGGCTCCGGAATAATTTCGACCATTTGGGGATCTTTAACGTGCACTGACATCACACAGCACACGGGCGCCTTAGCGTTTTTTCTCCATAGAAACGCAGCCGCCGCGGTAGGGTTTGAACCCGGGAACTCCGGATCAGTAGCCGACCCAGTTAGGGAAAAAATTGAAAATTGGTTTCTGGAGAAAGGAAATAGCACAGCATCGGTCTCACATATCGGTGGACACCTGAACGATTCCGTAAGGAAAGGGATAAAGGAGGGACTGAGAGAAGAGAGGCAGAAAGAGGTGCCGTAGTGGAGGGCGCCGCAATAATGTCGACCACCTGGTGATCTTTAACGTGCACTGAGATCGCAAAGCAAACGGGCGCCGCAGCGTTTCTTTTTAATTGGTTTTAATTAAAAAGAAACGTTGCGGCGCCCGTTTGCTTTGCGATCCCAGTGCACGTTAAAGATCACCAGGTGGTCGACATTATTGCGGCGCCCTCCACTACATAGAAACGCAGCCGCCGCGGTCGAGTTCGAACCCGTGTACTCCGGATCAGTAGTCCGCCGCTTTAATCACTGAGCCACCGCGGTGGGTCCAGTTATGGGGGCTCGAGGCTTTTTATTGAATAAAACTACCACCTCCTACACCTCGCGTCGGTTTGGCTGTCTGCTTCTCTGAACGCCGTACACTTGGGTAGGGAAAGAAAAGAACAAGTGCATTTCTTTTTCTTAACAGCTAGGAACATATCAGAGGGCTGCTTTTAGACAAGGACTAAGAAAAATACGGGACACCACCGCGCTGTCTTCTACGGGTTGTTCAACTGCTTCGTCCCCTAAGCGTCTCCGCATTTAGACAAAAAAAAAAAATTGCCCAGAAACATGAAGAAAAAGCCGAGAGAAACAAACACGAGCGCTCGTCCTTGTTTTTCTAGGCATTGTACTCGTCTTTCTGCGCAATTTTCTCAATATGCATGTCAACCAACTAGCCCAACTCTCTGGTCTCCTCAGTCTTGATATTTCATTTGCCAGCGTGCGTATGTGATTTTTACGGCACAAAACACAGAGATCATTAAAAAAATAGAGAGCGTCTATTCTCGTTACAGGAACTCAGACGTGAATGTGAACTTCCGAACTTTTGAACCTAAGTATCTTACGAGCAAGCTTGTAGGAGGAGTATACGGCAGCCGCCTAGCCATACTCAGCCTTCTTCGCACAATAGGCGGTCTTTTTTTGCTTTATCTTTCCAACCGAGGCTGATGTAAAGCTCTCAGCAATTCCATTGTAATGTAATTTTCCTGTTATTGCGGTTTAAAATGGCAATAAAGAGAGTGTCGGGTGAAGCAAACGCATGCATTGCGCTGAACAGTCGCGGAAGCAGTTGAAAGAATTGCTCAGGCACTATTGATTGCCTGGTCGGTATTCGAGCGTTCGTCCACTGATCTTCGTGACGCGACCTATCCGACCTGTCGGTCACCCTGGAATCTAGTCTGTACCCGTCGCGCAGGCAGGCAACCCACCGAGCGACTCAAAGAGCGAAGTGCGTGCAGAGCCACTCTCCAAGGCATCAGCTCCGCCACGCTGTCCCAGAATTGAAGCGACATCCAGCCAGACATTCCGATTCTGCTTTGCGTCGGCCGGAACGACTATTCTGGCAGTTCTTTTCGTGTTCCTGCGTTTCTATCTTTGTCGTCCTCTTCTATTCTCTGCATTTATTCTCCCGCCATTTTTGCGCCACAACGCGTACGTCCCTCCTTTTATCTTTTTCGTGTGCCTAGGCGGGAGAGGCAGCGGAAAAATTCCCGAAATACTTTCCTCGCGAGTCTGGCATCATTGTTCTGCTTCCCTGCATTTCGTTCTCTTCCGGACTCTAAAGAATGTTCGTTCTTTAATTTTCCAGCTGTTTTCCTGTTACGAGGGATGTTCAGACGGCAACCAAGGTCAATGCTGGTTTCTTCTTGGGGCCGTGGCTCCTGACCAGGAAGGAGTTGCACGCTAAGGACCGTCCCATCATTTTCAGGTGAAAAAGACAATGTTACATAGACATAGTGACTCAGACATAGTGAAAAAGACATTATAGGAAGATACAATCCCCGCCGCGGTGGCTCAGTGGTTAGGGCGCTCGACTACTGATCCGTAGTTCCCGGGTTCGAACCCGAACGCGGCGGCTGCGTTTTTATGGAGGAAAAACGCTAAGGCGCCCTTGTGCTGTGCGATGTCAGTGCACGTTAAAAATCCCCAGGTGGTCGAAATTATTCCGGAGCCCTCCACTACGGCACCTCTCTCTTCCTTTCTTCTTTCACTCCCTCCTTTACGCTTCCCTTACGGCGCGGTTCAGGTGTCCAACGATATATGAGACAGATACTGTGCCATTTCCTTTCCCCCAAAACCAATTATTATATTATTATTAGGAAGACACAAAAGGCAGCAACTGACAAAATTTTATGCACGGTGTCCTTGGTAAAAGAAATCTAGGCCCGGAGTGTCTTGAGAGAGTGATAGCGAGTGAATGCTGCTCAGAGCAGCGTGGCGGGATGTTCAGTATTTTTTCATTCGAGAAAATTTGATGTTCTTTTTTAGACAGGCTCTCACAGAACGGAACATGCCTCTCTCTGGTGCGATGTATACGAGGGGGTGTGCGTTTTTGCAGGACATCACTTCTGAGAACAGATAGAGCAGGAATTTTCGGTCATCAAATGTAAGCAAACTGGCCAAACTAGACAGCGCTTCAAAAGAGAATTATAATGCAAGATAGCGAGAACATCGGGAATGACTGTGTCACTCTAGCTTTTCTCCACATAAATGATCATCTAGCTACCAAAGGCTGCTTAGCTAATTTGATTTTTTCGATGATTAGGAATAACCTCGACCAATTTCGCTGGTTCTGCGAGGGGAGCCTAAGCTTTAGGCGAATAATTATTCTCTTGCTGACGTCGATATCGAATTAATTTATATTTCAGATATTTCACAGTTAGCTCCATAAATGATCAGATTTCTTGCTGCTAGATTTGCCGCAGTAGTTGCTTTCTTAGGTAAACGCGAAATAATATATAACGAAAATTTGTCCTGAGATTCAGCACGTTGAAAGGGGCTTGCTCGATTACAGAAAAGCTATCGAAAGAACTAGCTCGACGCATGGATAATAATTTTCAAAATCATGCAATCCTGCTTCGCCTCCTCTGCACTCGCTTTTTTATTTTTTTCAAACGGTATGAACGCACGCAGAGTGGTGCCAAGAGGGCCGTTGAAGGCACGTGCTCGTAGATGCCTTCAAAAAGCGCGCCTTGCATGCCGATATTTTTCTCTGCTGCACCCGCGAGGAGCGCCTTTAACGGCCATTTGCCCGCAAGCACCAACATCTGCATTCGTGCTTCCATACATTTCCTCCTATACTTACATTAATCTGGAAGGAAGGAGACAGGGCAGTGAGGGGAAACTAAGAATGGCTAGGCATGGCAATTGGAACCCTCGCAAGCTCCCCCCCCCCCCCCCCCCACTGCTATAACCGACCTGCAATGCCTCTAGTGGAGGCGAGGGTGGACTGCGGTGAAAAGGCGGCAGTGGTTACGTGCTCCATTTGGCGCACTGCGAGGGTACGTGCTCGTTCTGCACAAAAGTGAGATACCTCTCCTGCATCGCTCTGAAACACATCAAAGAAAAAGTGTGTAGGCAAAATGGCACAGTGAGGACTGCAAAATTTAAACAACCAAAATGTAGAATAGGATTCAGAAATGTGCAGCAGGAACGCACTGGAAAACGCGCGCGCTAGTGTGCGTGTGCGTGTGAGTGCGTGAGAGAGAGAGATACACAGAATAGGAGGGAGGGTGAGAGGGAAATAGGCAGGCAGAGATAAAAACTAGAGAAGCAGTGGAAGTGATAAAAAAGTGAAAAGTAGGGAAGCTTGTCTTCAGAGCAGGGCCTGCGAAGAAGCTGCGAACAATTATAGGTGATTAAAATAAACGCGTCAAAAACAGTAGCTCACAAAAACGCCAGGAAGATTAGCGTGTGTGGGAGGATTATATGTCAAGCGAGATAAATATTCCACTAGCAACAAAAAGCCTTGCACGGAGGTTCCCTTGCGAAGGGCATCCGAGGGCTTTCCCCCGAACAAACTCTGGCAGCGCAGCTTGCTTTTTTTCTGCTTTTATTTTGATTTTTATTACCCAGCACATTCGGGTAATAGCGTTACAAAGTCGCTCGATGCGTGCGTGCTTTAAAGCCGAGCAATGACGGGAGGGGAACGAGGGTCGATGGGACTCCCCGCACTGTGTCCGCAGCGCTCGCAGTCCGTGTTTTATTGCTGGGGCCATCAAACTTTGAATGACATCTGCTGCACCCCTCGGGCCGAGCATATAACGACGCACGGCGCCTCCCATAACCCGCAGCTCAGCGTTTTTTTATTCATAACACGTAGCCCCGCAGTCTTTTTTCCTTTCTATCTCTCTCTTGTGGTTTCATCGCACGAATAGTGTTTCATCCGCCTCCGTACACAGCTACATAAATTGCGGTTCGTGTCCAAAGCGCGCATTAGCGAAGCATATCCGTATTGGTTTTAGCCGCAGCCCTGTAATAAAAACATCTCTTTCCCCCTCTTCTTTAAATCCCACGCACCCTTTCGCCCAGTGTAGGGTAGCAGATCGGTACTTTCACCTAGTTCACTTCCTTGTCTTTCTTCCACCTTATCGATCTTTCTTTGTTTCTTCCTTTTTTTTCTTTCTTTCATTCTTTCTGTCTCTCTATTCCTTTCCTTCCTTCCTTCCTTCCTTCCTTCCTTCCTTCCTTCCTTCCTTCCTTCCTTCCTTCCTTCCTTCCTTCCTTCCTTCCTTCCTTCCTTCCTTCCTTCCTTCCTTCCTTCCTTCCTTCCTTCCTTCTTCTCTCCCTCCCTCCCTCCCTCTCTTCCTTCCTTCCTTCTTTTTTCTTCCTTTTTTTCTTTCTTTCATTCTTTCTGTCTCTCTATTCCTTTCCTTCCTTCCTTCCTTCCTTCCTTCCTTCCTTCCTTCCTTCCTTCCTTCCTTCCTTCCTTCCTTCCTTCCTTCCTTCCTTCCTTCCTTCCTCTCTTTCTTTCTTTCTTTCTTTCTTTCTTTTTATCCTTTTCTCTTTCTTTCTTTCTTTCTCACAGAAACCTACATATACGCAACAGAAAAAAAAGATATCTAAGAAAAATATGACGGCAGCCATGCTGTGGTGGTGTGCTCAAAGCAACTAAAATCAGACATCCCCATCAGCTTTTGTGCGTATTACGACAGGAGGTAATACCTGACTATATTTTGCATGAATGCGTGAGTAGACCTGTAAATGACTTACGACTGTAGTTTTTCATTTTGCTTAGCGTCAAGATTAAGCATGTACCGCGGTTCTCCGTTGAAACGTTGCAGGAATGGTGCGGCTTTCGTGCGCGTGCGTTCTTCAGCGATGCACCTCACTTCGCCCATAACACGTACTGCTTGCTGCTCGCTGGTGTAGGAACGGAAGAGTGGGGAAAGGATCACTGTTCATGATTTACTTCCACCGAATAAAGAAAATGTACAATTCCTCCCATTATATCTGTGGCCAGGAATAACAATTGCTATTGTCGTGAGTAAAAGGGATTAGCACTAGTCACGTGCCTCAAGAGCGGCATATAGCAGCGCTCTGTGCTACGGTTACGAGCACGCCGATAACAAAAGTACCAAGTGTGTTCGCAAAGCACGGCGCCTCGCCTGCCGCACGATGCGATTTTCGCCGCTGCAGTGACGTCATTGTGCTAATCTTTTTTACTCCCGACAGTACGAGCAAGGGTTCAGCAAATGCGTGCTGCGGAGTCGAGGAGCTGGTAACGCAGCTCTTACGCAAACGAGCAAGAACAAACACTTGAACCCTTGTCGTGTTTGCGTCCTTGGTTTACATAAAAAATGGCGACTAGAAAGAAAGACAGGAGCAAAGGTTAAGGCAAGGAAGTAAAGAAAAAATCTTTAGCAAAGGTAGCGCTGGGCTTATACAAGCAAAAATGTTGCATAAATCTTGATTACTTTATAAAAGTTACAAACCAATGTTGAGATCAACGTCCCGTTTTTATTTGTCAAAAGAATGAAGCAAATGATCCATGTATTTTTTCTCAATCTGTCTGTTACGGCATAGTAACACGAGTAATCAAATGAATACTCAAATCCAGGAATGATACTTAAGTGCTCGCAGTCTTATACTTTATTCAATACGCGCGTATTCAGTCAAGGTTTTTGTACTAAAGAGTATTGTATTTTACCTGTAGTCTGTATGCAATGGTACTGTACATTGTGCAAGTTTTCAGTTGCCCCTATCACCTCGCTTGCAGATAAAGGTCAGTGGTTGCCGAAAACATGCTTCTCACATTATCCGAAGTCTGCACTATGCGGAAACAGCAGCCCAGCCATTGTGTAGTATAAGCAGTTCTGGTTTAGTTTGCTTTGGTTTATAGAATCTATCGTCCCAAACTGGTTGAGGGTATAAAGAACGCCGTAGTAGAAGGCTCCGGACAATTTCCACCACACGGGACTCAATAACGTGCGCTGACAACGCACAGTACACAGGCTTTCAGCATTTCCTTTCCATCAGATTTCGACCACCGTGGCCGGGATCGAACCCGCGTTTTTAGGGTCAGCAGCCGAGCACCATATCCTCTTAGCTACCGCGGTGGCTTTGAAGTACGTACGCCAGTATACCCTAGTATCACTAGTAAGTAAGTAACTTTATTTGGCAGGAAGCAATACAGTTCTGAAAATTCTGAAATCCCGGGGTCGGCTGCTCTTCATCGTAATAGGAGATGGACAGGCTCTAGAACTGCCCTTGTGAAAGTACGGTTGATATGAAGACATACTATGAAGGACGTCGAATCGGAACTCTCTTGTTATTCGTGGGTGCAACCTTAGGGTTGCTGCGAGAACACCACTGACTATATTCAGCATGCCGAGTAAAATATTGTTTTCGCTTCTAAACAGTATTTCCCTTCTCAAACGTTCTCGCTTGGTACAGTGAGCAAGCCCTGAACCAAAGGTTTATAATATACGAGAGCAAAATTTTAGTATCAGCAAAAATTGAATGGTGGAAATGGAACCGCATGTACAGTTCCTTTAGAAGTTTTCATTGTTGGGCTAGTTGGTACAGCACTTGGTTCATAATCATGGAATATGTTTGTTTTGCCCCTGAAAAAAACAGTTGACAGTCAGCGCTGTGTTTGCCTTATCCGCCCTTCCTTCTGTGTGTTTTCTGTGGCCGGGAGCCGCTGCGCTGTTATTCTATGAATATGTCCCAACTGTAGTTCCTTTGTTTCGGCCAACCCTGGGTCCTAATGTTGTATGTACTGCACTGTAGTAGACGAATACGTACACGTGCACAATTTCTCTAGCGTTCGTAAAGATCTATGACACGGAACCGTTTGAGCCGACAGCTTAATTAACCGCTCTTTGGGAACAGACACGTGCCAAGGGGATGCGCTCAGCATTGATCTCTCATTTCAGAGGGCATCAGCCACCTTGGAACCGCAGATAAAGGACGCTCAGTTTGGAATTATTACGACATGGGGAGTTGGAAACGTTTGACCAGGCTTTTGCTTAATGCGGCAGCCTGAGCAAAGGCATATAATATACCCACCGCACAACAACGACATAGAGTCGAATGAAACTAGCGCTCAAGCAGTTCTTCTGGCGTTGTCCAGAACCTCAGTCTAAATCTCACACTGCGGTCAGTAGGTTGCTAAACGTCTGTTCGATGTCATTTCGTCAGAAAAATAAATCGCGCAGGGCATGGTATTCCAGCGGCGAGAGGAATACCTCTTTACCTGGGGCTCACGGCAAACACACAAACCTTATCTCCAAGATTTTTGAATTTTTGAAGGTAGTTAATCCCGCAACCCGATTTTAGAAAAGTCCACTGCCTACAGCTCTACTTACTTTGTCTCTTCTCCCCGAACTATTTTATCACGGCCTGTGATTGTGTTTCCAGCCTTTGTTGTCCAAACCACCGGCTGCATCAACATCCACAAATATCACGTTTGCTATTCAGACGAGAGCGTGAAATTCTTGAAGCGTTTCTAATCAGGAAAAACAAGGAAAAGTGTGTCAGCGATCCCTCGGTTTTTATCACGGATAAAGAATATAACTTTCTTTTATCTTAATACAGTTGTTCCCTTCATCCAGAGTGTCCGCTTGCGCAGGGAATCCTTTAAATGTGGTGGTTTTCTTCGAAATAAATCAGTTGCAAGTCCAGCGGTGTGGTGTGTGTACCTCCTTTTCTTGTCCTGCGTCTGTGTTCCGCTGGTTCCACCCTGACAACATTATGAACCAACTAGCCCAGCAATTTACGCTCCTGAGCTATTCATACAACGTGCCACGTGTCGACCAAACAAGAACTGGTCGACGGCACACGTGCAGAAAGATGTATTCAATTTCGTATTTCCTATGAGGTTAGCTTTCAATGCCCACATATAAGGAACGCGGACCTGCTCAGTAGAGGATGATTCAAAGCACACAACACATCACACATTTAAACATACTACATATTTAGATTTCTGAAAGCCCTCAGCACACACGCCACCGTCTTGAATGACGGATCCAAAACGCGTCTATTTACACAAAGTGCGCGCTACCTCACAATGTCCGGGGAATGCAAGACTTTCCAAACTTGCACATATCTGAAGAGACTTTCGGCGCACTGTATTTGCGCTCTGTACAATTGACGAGAACAAAATTACGTCAAATGTTATTTTCCCTTGTGCAAGGAAGTATGATGGAGCATCCGCAAAAAGCAAATTTTACCAGCAGCTTGATAAGACGACTGCTCCAACTCCCGAAAGCACCAGGGGAACTTTGTGACGAACCACTTTCACAAAAGAACAAAGAATAAGAAATATAAGCGACAGCATCGGGACCTTCACACGAACAGAAAGAAAAGCATCACCATGAGTACAACGCGTTGGCCCACAGCAGTTACACTGCTGTGGTAGTGAGAGCATAAGAACGCATTTTTCAAACATTTTTAGCAATTCGGTAATATTAACAGACTGCTGGCCACAATTGTTGAGGAGAATTAGCTAACTATATGTTAATGATTGGAGAGCATTGTTGTTGTGAGGGGTTGCCATAAAACATACATCTGAATAATGTGTGCCATATGTGAGAACGATTTTCTTTAATCTGGATATATATTTGTCGAAATAGTTATTCTTTATAGAGCTGCGCAGTGCAGCCTGTCATCGGCAGTTATAGTAACGAATAATCTTATTGACTGTAAAGGATTTCAGCAGTTATCCTATTTATGAATCACCCGGCACGCAAGCAGTTATTATGAGTGCTTTCTTTTGCAATATTAATCGGTTTTTAAGTTTAATTTGGTTGTTGTTCCCCATACCCAATGGGCGCACGTAATCTGAGAAAGGGTTAGTGTGTTATAATGCCCTAGTCAAATCTTCTGAGGTAACAAATTACAACATGTGTTAATTATGCCAGTGTTCCTGCAAACTTTCTAGCAGGTTTCAGTAACGTAGTAATCCCAAGACAGATTCCTAGGAAAATGAGGCCCAGAACATTCATGCTCATTATGAAGTATTGGATTCTTTAAAAGTGAAACTTTGAATCAGGAAACACATTGGTGTTTCAACCTGAATAGGATGTCCTTTGTTTTCCAGCATTTAGAACTACGAATTTAGTTTTGTCCACGCGGTAAACATCAGTATTGATTCATAGAAAATGTTTTCTGTCCTTGGTTGAATTCGCTGTGATTCATATACTTTTGCCGTCGGAAAGTCAGAATAAAGAAGCCTGTGTGTTTGGAGGCAGTCCGTGCAAATTACTATACAAGGTGCTGCGCCTAAGACTATACAATTTTAAAAACAGGCTTTTTCATTTAGAACAGCTATTTTATGTAGAGGCGTGTCGCCCACCGTAAGCAATACCAATATCAGTTTTTAGAATTTTGAAAACGCGTTTACCCTCGGCGATGTGGCCCAACAAATTTTGGTTATTTTGACGTGTTGTGAGCACTGGAGAGGTTGCTCTGCCTGCTAAATTCTGTACATCGAATGTATTTTGGAGCGATTTAGTCAAAATTTGTTGCGCCAAAGCACCGAGAATAGCTGCGTATTCAAAATTTTAAAAACTGATATGTATAACACTTGCAGTGGGCTGTAGGCCTCCCAATTCAGGAGCGTAACAGTATTAGTTAAAAAGTCAACTATTCAATATTATTTAACCAACCTTCTGTTAGCACGCCTTAGCTGTATTCTGATGTACTACGCTGTTGATAATGATATGCCGGCCGCATCGGTCGCATTTCGATGGAGGTGAAATGCTAGAGGTTCGTGAACTGTGTGATGTCAGTGCACGTTAAGGAACACCAGAGGATCCAAATTAACCGTAGTCTTTCACTATGGCGTCTCTCATAGCTTAAGTAGCTTTGGGACGTTAAACATCATAAGCCTATTGTAATTGATGCCGGCAAATTATATTAGTTCGATTGAGTGCATCACTGTTGTGCACTGGGCTGTCATTGCATGTCGCTGAAGTTGGCTGTCATTGCACAGTAAGGAATATAAACGTATTTCGCAAATATTTGTGAGTATAAACAGTGCGAAACCGCTGACTGGGAGTTTAATATGATAAAAGCAGTTGTAGTTTTGCCGCAAAAAAATAACTCCCTTGACTCAGAAACATGATCAGTAAGCATTATTATAAAACCAGGTGCACATCTGACAATGGGCATAGTTTATATAACATAAAGATGAGAGGTGCATAGATTTCGTCCACATAACAACTCTAACATTACGAGCTTGGGAATACTGCCTTTGCGTGAACTGAATAGTTTTCCCTGATATGAAACATTAGGACCATTACCGGAATATTAGATGCAAATCGTACCATAATACAGAGATTCCCATCAATAAGCAGCGATGCCAAATTCCAGCGGAACTCGCAACGTATACCTCCCTACTGTGTTTGTGACGCTGTAATCTCTCACGAGACGAAACGAGATCAGCAAAAGGATCACCGAAGCAATTAAATATAAGTGAACTCTTCGAAAACCGATACCCTCGACTAATGCCGCAGGGTATCTCTCACTCATCTTTCCGTAAAATTAATCATGCAGCTTGTCGTAATTGCTCTACTGCAAAGAACAAAGAGCATAGAGAAGAAAAATAAAACGGGCTTCAAAATCAATTCCTTTACAGCAATTTTGTGCACCGATCCCGCTTTAACAAATAATTCTGGGCTATCCGTGATGCGGCAGGAAAGAGGGGCTAATTACAACTTTCGCGCGCTGTCCGTAGCGTGCGGTCGCGCGTTGCGCGAATAAGGAATATTCAGCAGTACAAATCGCGAGGCAGTAGAAAGTAGAAAGTAAAAATAAAAGACGTAGGCTGAGGAACATTAGAGACATTTTAATTTTTGTTTTTTGTTATATTATTGACTTTATCATCGCGATGGCACAAAAGTGTGGCGTGGGGCCTCGGCAGGCAGGATGTTCAGGGCGACCGCGGGGTGCTTTTCGCCTCTGGCGTTTATCTCTTCCAGATTAGCTTTTTGCCGCAGCGACAAGCTCACTAATTGCACTGATTTCCTGGCTGCCTCTTCCCGCACGTTTTTTCTCTCGTTTTCCATTTCTGCTGTCCAGTATGCAAACTGAAATTGACTGGAAGTCACACCAGGGAGCGCGAGTTCCCACCAAATCAAATTGTGGGTCTTTCTGTTTTTTTTTATTGTTTGATCAAAGAAAAAAAAACTGGCGTCAGCAGCACCTAACAAGTGTATTTTTTTTATTCGCCTTCTTTGACATTGCAGTCCCTGGTATTTTGTATTTTTCAAACACTTACGAGGAAATGAACAGCTGTAATAGCCAAATTTCCAATGCACCAACAAGCCCATAGCTTTCGGGTGCAGAGTAATTTGCTTGATTATGTCCTCCTGTTGATGGCTTATCTAATTTATTCTCGCGTTTTCTTAAAGGGATTGCTTTTTCTTTCAGCATCAGCCGCAGCGAACTTTCGCTAATGGTTCCAGGTGTAGTCAAGTGAATTTAGTACGAGAATAGGCAAGAAATAAAACCTCAAAACATGGGAGTAGGAAGAGAGATGATTCTAGTGAAAAAGTAAGGTCAACATGACCTGATTGCTACATAGAGCTTGATCATACGAAATAAGAATCGAAGGGAAAGACGAGAGAGATCGGAAACGAAACCAAATGCCTGTTTCTGATCAAGGGATGACACGAATAAGAAGGTTATTCCTTGCAGAACGATGAAATTTCAGGAAAATCAAGCAGTTTCTCCCAGCAACGAAAGTTGCACCGTTATCACCGTCACTGCCTGGAGCAAGGGGCCTTGGTGGCGCTGGCGTCGCCAATCTACATAGAGTGAAATGACAGCTCGCACGTCCTCTATTGAACAAAAATTACCGACCCACTTGATAACGGTTTACTCACATTGGGTATTAATACACTGTATGCAAAGTGCGTTGTGGAGGAAATTTTATATTTTTAAGGTACCTAATATTTTGAAACCAGCGTGATTCGTCGAAGATAACTTTCATGCTCTGTAAAGCGTGCATCACCGCACGCAAGGCCGTCTGCAAAGACGCCAACCCATAAGTCTTATTGAAGATAAGCAAAATTGAAGACTTACCCGCAATACGAGGAGCTTTGCCTTGTGTAACAGCTGGAAGATGTCTCATCGCAGCTGAAATTGTGTTATCGCAATGAACAGATTGCACTCTCTGCGCGACGAGGAACTTTTACTCGGCTCTTTTTCTCAGTTTTTACTTGCTAAAATAAGTTTTTTCGACGTGCACACGCAAACAAAAAAGTGAAACCTTGCGTTTCGGGCAATCATGGCAAGCTTTCTTTGAGGTATGTTAGCAAAGTCAGGTCAGTGGCCTTGAGGTGGGTTAGTTGATTGGTAACCCAACACCTGTGTATGGTCCTGTGCTCTATTGCCTCATCAATTAGCGTCTGAGCCGTCAGGAGCCTATAGACAGATTAAAATAAACTTCACACACACACACACACACACACACACACACACACACACACACACACACACACACACACACACACACACACACACACACACACACACACACACACACACACACACACACACACACACACACACACACACACACACACACACACACACACACACACACACACACACACACACACACACACACACACACACACACACACACACACACACACACACACACACACACACACACACACACACACACACACACACACACACACACACACACACACACACACACACACACACACACACACACACACACACACACACACACACACACACACACACACACACACACACACACACACACACACACACACACACACACACACACACACACACACACACACACACACACACACACACACACACACACACACACACACACACACACACACACACACACACACACACACACACACACACACACACACACACACACACACACACACACACACACACACACACACACACACACACACACACACACACACACACACACACACACACACACACACACACACACACACACACACACACACACACACACACACACACACACACACACACACACACACACACACACACACACACACACACACACACACACACACACACACACACACACACACACACACACACACACACACACACACACACACACACACACACACACACACACACACACACACACACACACGCACGCACGCACGCACGCACGCACGCACGCACGCACGCACGCACGCACGCACACACACACACACACACACACACACACACACACACACACACACACACACACACACACACACACACACATATATATATATAGTATAGAAAGATAAACGTATTTGGTTGCTAGAGGCAGAAATTCAAAGTTGAAAACGCTTCATTTAGCCATAGATTTATTTTGAGTCGACGTTTCGGACAGAGCCTGTCCTTTCTCAAGACTCGTTGGTTTCTCGTCGACAAAGTTCAGAAAGCTGGTAGTTGAACCTCTCAGCCCGGCGATTGAATTTATCAACGAATCGCCAGTTACTGGACCGTCGCCGGCGGTTAGGGGCGCGGGGACAGGCTCTGTCCGAAACGTCGACTCAAAATAAATCTATGTCTAAATGAAGCGTTTTCAAATTTATATATATATATATATATATATATATATATATATATATATATATATATATATATATATATATATATATACATATATATATATATATATATATATATATATATATATATATATATATATATATATATATATATATATATATATATAATATTATCTTTCCATTAGCTGTAACCATAACCTTGCCGCAGATGCAGTAGTGAAAACAAAAGAGAGCTTCTTTAAAATAGACAGTCAGTGTTAAAAACAAGAATTGTCGGTTGCTTATTCTGCATTGGAAAACAGCGACAGCCGACAGGCTGTAAGCTTTGCCGCACTCGAAATATGCGGAACTACATTTTCAGGACATACCCTCGTGCATACTTCCAAATTTATTACAGCGCAAGACACATAAATCTTATGAAAATAATATGAATTATAGCTAGTGACATCTTAACTCTGCCGCTAAATTTAGACACTAGACGCTACGAAGCTCCTTCCCAAACAACAAATGCAACTGGAAAAATTGCAGCGCAGCAGTAACAAATACGAGACGAGAAGGACGCAAACAGTGCACTCAGGACGCATGCAGTGCACTCGGTCTTTGACAGGCACGACGAAGTGTCGTTGAAAAAAGTGAAACGTCATGCTATAAAGCTATGCGAAAGTTTAAACCTGGACAAGCTTGCTCGGAGTATCGATGGTGACAATAAGCTCTGCTTAGATATATTTTTTAGCGCAAAAACGCACAAGCCTGACTGTCCACTCCGTGTTATTGTTTCGGAGAACGGGGCATGGCAGAAAAATCTAGGAAAGTTTCTCCAGACTCATCTAAACGTGCTCGATATTGACGACCCTTTTCAGGTGAAAGGCTCCGAGCAGGTGATTGACAACTTAAAAGATAGGCGCGGAGGTAGTTTTACTGCCATATCTGTGGACATAAAAGACTTGTACTATTCCCTCCCGCATGACGACCTGTTAAGCGATGTCAGAGATTGTATCGAGGCCCATGGTGCCGTCAAATTTTAAAATGCTTCAGGCGTGGCTGTCAGTAGCTTCTTGGAGCTGCTGGACACTTACCTGAATTCCACCTTTGCACAGTTCGAAGACCACATTGTCTCTCAAAGAAACGGGATTTGCATTGGTTCTTGTGTCGCGCCCGTACTAAGCGATATATGCCTTGGTGTCCGGGACCGCAAGATACGGGAACGATGCGCTGAGTTTGGCATAGACGAAGTGTTTAGGTTTGTAGACGATTTTCTCGTAATCTTGAACGACGAAAACGGTTGTGCGAACACGCGAGTGCCCGAAGTTTTGACAATGTTTTCAGAGTGTCTTCGACCGTTGGAGGTGACTCATGAGCGGCCAGCCAACGGCCACATTTGGTTCTTAGATTTAGGACTGTACTTTGGCTCTGATCACGTTTGCTGGGCCTGTGAGCCGAGAGGTAAAAAACCAGTCCTCCCGTATGCCTCAGCGCACTCAAAGCTTGTGAAGAGGGCCATTGTGAAGTCGTGCTTTGTGAGCGCTCTTGAGAAAACATGTGGGCACCGTAAAGAGGAAGCCTTACGAAGCCAAGTGGGTCGTCTTGAGCAAGCCGGATATCCAGCGCATCTCCTAATTGCTGTTGCAGAGGGCATACTGAAACAATCGCGAAATGGGCCCACCACAAATGAACGTCGAACAAAGGCAGCTGTGATACCATACCTACATGCAGTATCACACAAACTGAAAAGGATAGGAAACAGAGCGGGAATTGATATTTTCTTCTCGGCCCCGAATAAACTGCATCAGTTGTGCAGAGGAGTAAATTCTGACACCGAACGTGAGCCCGACTGCGTGACGAGGCACCGTCCGCGTCTCGTCGATTGCGAAAAAGATGTCGTATATTCAATTCCCCTGTCGTGCGGCAGCATCTATATAGGCCAAACAGGGAGATGTCTGAACACAAGGCTACAAGAGCACAAAAAGAACCTAAGGGACCCAAACTCAGGGGAACTCGCCTTACATTGTAGCCAGTGCAAAGGCTGCACCCCTGCCCTTGAAAGCACAGTTATTCTTCGTAAGTGTCGGGACACCACCACGAGGTTGATAGCAGAAGCTCTGGCGATATCAAAATGCGCAGATAAGTGCGTCAGCAACCCCTCTGTGTGCCTTAGTGAAAAAGAAATGTCATTTCTGAACGCCAATGATAGGACGAAAGATTGGAGGAACGGGAGACAATTCCGATAATCGTGCCACGAATGCGTGAGGTGATGTGTTGGTTTCTGTTTTGTTGTTTTGTTGTTTTGTACCTAGTTCTTATTTAGGCTGGCTCAGAGCAATAAAACACAGTTGTTAACTGCGCTTGTGTTTGCGTCCTTCTCGTCTCGTATTTGTTACTGCTGCGCTGCAATTTTTCCAGTATGCAGAACCAACTAGCCAGTCACTATGTTTTAAACAAATGCAACGCTAGGCAATTCTTAGTGACTGGGGGTTTGTGTTAGCGTTATACATCTGTACTCCTGACTCTTCTGATATTGTATTTTAGCCAAGCATTGTAAATACGGCGCACGCTGACATTAGAATAAATTCTACGAGAAGCAGCAGCACGCGTCTGTGCGTGCCGGGAATTATTTGAGCTAGGTTTTGAATATATTGGGTGGCAGGTTCACTGCCACAGAAATTAAAATTATGCACTAACATCTTGCAAAGGACATCATTCGGTTTGTTACAGCGGGATTCGTTAAGGCTAGACGGGCATGCAAGCCATGGATATTGTTCGGCACCAGTGAAGGTTGTGAGCTACTGATCAGTTTATTGCCTCCATATAAGATGCTGGTTTCTATAATCGGTAAACGTTGCAGAGGCCAAGGGCACAGAGACTGACCAACTGCAGTCCGCGAAGCGACATGCCATTTGAGCAAGCCCACCGACGCGCACGCCCTTCGAGCTAGATGTAATCATCAGAATGGACTGAGGAAGTCGCCGGAGGAGCAGCTCCCGAAAAATGGGAAGCTCACGCTCTTTTGTAAGCTTTGTCGCCAAATAGCTCTCGCATGCCGCGCAGCAGTTGAGTGGGATGTTAGTTTCCGTGTTCTTTGGAAAGGAGCTGCTGGAGCCTGCCTTGTTCATAAGTCTCAACGTGCTGCACAACGGTGCTCTTCAGCTTGTCTTAGGGGTTTTCAGGTGGTGCAGATGAGACTATGTCGTTTATAATGACGGTGATTGCAAGAGGCGGCGCAGCAACTCTCGCGCACATATTTTGTAGACTGCGACGTATGTGCTGGAGCTAAAAGGAAGCGTAAATTGGGCTGAACCACATTCACGGGTCATCGGCTAGAAATTTGGAAGCTTCAGGTCTGCGCCCCTGGCAGGAGGCAAATTCATTGCAAGATTAACTTCGGTGGGCATTGGTCCTAGACACGTCCGGATCACCAATTTTCGAAAGGCGTATGCAATGGAAGGAGCTCGATACAAGACGTCCGTGCAGTATGTCTCTATATTCTCCGTGTCAAGTGAGCTGCGGTTGATTAGCGTGGGAGGTGCGACCACCACTAACCGGTAAAAAAAAAAGCTGAAGGAGGCATTTAAGCTCCACCTTGAAGGTATGACGCGATAGCTAATTGGTTAGGGCCCATGTATGCAGATCTAGGCATTCTCTACTTAACAGTCACACATATCCCTGGGAGTCCTCATACCACTCCTGGCGCAGGGGTGCGCCACTGCCCTGCGATGGCAGTTGCTTCCACCGGTGGTACGTGCGAAATCCAGTTTTCTCTTCCCTGCAGCCTTTCTGGACGAATCATTAATTTAACTGCCACCTGCCACGATGGGCAGTTCGCTTACAACGCTGTGGGCAGGTTGTGATGACCCCACAGTATCAAGCGACCAAGCCGACCCACCTACCTCCTAACTTGGTTCTCTGGAAATTTTTAGGGGATTTTTTCTCATGGCCAAGAACGCCCACGACGACACCAGATTCCCTGCGAAACGAGGTCCCTAACACTATCGCGTTAAACGGGAGGAGAAAGAAAGAGCGCAACTGCCGCATGACCACGCATGGGGTAGTGTCGGGTGCGCCACTTTACAGCAGCTTACAGCACACAGTTTACAGCACGTGCTCTGCAGGCGTGGGAATCAACCACATATTGTGCCGACGAGCTTGCGCCAGTAGAACAGAAAAGGCCTACCTTACTCCTAAGCGAGATGGTCATTGGACAAAGGTTACCGAGCCTTGTTGAAAATGAAAATGAAATTTGGTTTTTAGAGGAAGGAAATGGCGCAGTATCTGTCTCACACATCGGCGGACACCTGAACAGCGCCGCAAGGAAAGGGACAAAGGAAAGAGTGAAAGAAGAAAGGAAGAAAGAGGTGCCGTACTGGAGGGCTCCGGAATAATTTCGACCATCTGGGGATCTTGAACGTAAACTGACATCGCACAGCACACGGGTGCCTTCCAGTTTCGACTCAATTGAAGCGCGGTCGCCGTGGTCGGGTTCGAACCCGGGAACGCCGTATCAGTAGCCGAGTGCCCTAGCCACTGAGCCACCGCGGCGGGTAAATTACTCGGCGCTTATTTGCTTTTTGCTGAGTGCTGTAGCTGCATTCTCCTCACACGAGAAAAATGAAAACAATGAATTTTTGTTTTGAAGTGTTTTAAAGTTCAAGTTTCAAAATGAAGGAATCCCGGCGCTAAATTCTTTGCAGTGGTCTATTGTACTAGCCATTAAAAAAAGAAACATCCGCGTCGCAATGCGGTTACAAGCTAAATCACCATGCGACTTAAACGCTATGAAATTCAATCTAAAGAATGCTTGATCCACTCAATTCTGACACTAATTGATACCAATAGTAAAATTTCGTAGGCCGCCTGACAACGTTGCCAGTGTGGTCTGTCAACGGGTCTAGTTTACCAGCCGCAACCAAGCCCAGTCTTTCTACTGCTTCAAAACGGTACCCTCTTCTCAGAGGTCATGGAGGGATGCGGAGAAAAAGCATTCGCCCGCGTCACAAAAAGGAACACCAAAACGTAGGTAACTGGAAAGGAAAGCAGGAATCAGAGGAAAAGAAGAGAGAGGAAAGAAGCAGGGGCAGGAAAATTTATTTATCCGACTCCCATTTCGAAAACACCACATCAGTGATGCCGTGATCGGAAGGAAGTGGGGAATGCGTTGCCAGGCGCTCTCTTCCTTCTGGCAGTGCGCTTATGCATCCTTCTAAGTCACAGTACGCGTAGCACAGCAGTCCGCAGCGACGATTGACCAGGGCCATAATCCCGGAGGGCCCTTCTTTACGGCGGCTGAGCCGACCGCTTTCGTTGCTTTAATAACGTGGGCCTTTCGATGACTTTCACTTATCTTCAAACCAGCACATCTTGGACGACGCTGGTGATGCGTGTGTTCAACGCCTTTGTTCTCTTCTCTGCCTTTTCTGCTCCGACCTTTTTTTATTCGCCATCCTTTGTGCATTGCGTAGAGTGAATGCAAGGGGTTCCTGCATGAGCTCAGAACACACGAAAGGCCAACGGTCGGCGACGCTGTGTTTTCCGAACGAGATAGCCAGGAAACTTCATAACGTTTTCTAGGTCCAGGAGTGGCCCACTATGATGAAATACGAGACAGTGTGAAATGAAACGAAATTGGTTTTGGGGGCAAAGGAAATGGCGCAGTATCTGTGTCATATATCGGCGGACACGTGAACCGCGCCGTAAGGAAAGGAATAAAGAAGAAAGTGAAAGAAGAAAGTAAGACGTGGCGTAGTAGAGGTCTCCGGAATAATTTCGGCCACCTGAATATCTTTAACGCGCATTGACATTGCACAGCACACGGGCGCCTTTGCGTCTCGCCTCCATCGAAACGCGGCCGCCGCGGTTCGGGTTCGAACCCGGGTACTCCGGATCAGTAGGCGGTATTCTGATTGGCAGCAGTATTCTCATTGGCAACATTTTTTATCCGGTCCTACTCTGGTCTTACTAGATTAGATAGTGCACCTTCTTTTAAAACTTCGCGGGTTCTGCGATTTTTTTTCTGATTATGTTTTCGCGTGTTTCGACACAATGTCTAAGCTAGGTACGCGGACTTTATTTAGTCCGGCTAACATGCAGCCCCAGCAAGAATGAATCGGTAAGAGAGAAGGGGTAATTGGGTAAGCAAAGGGGCTTTATTGGAGTTGCTGTTGCAGGAATAAAACAGTGGACTGAAGCATGTTTTTCTCTTGTCTGGGAAGGAAAGGAAGAAAAGGAATGAAGTTGTTCAGGCCGTCTATATTCTTTTGTATTAAATGACTACACTGACTAGAAAATTCACAGTCCCACTTCTGTGCTTGTATTGAAAAAAAAAAAGGTAATTTTTTTCTTGCCGTTTCGAAACTCGTAGTCACGAATTGACCTTTGGAATTTGCGTTAATCTTGGGCTGCATTTGATGCCAGATTTTTTTCGAGCATCCTATTTTCATTTCTGCACAACTTGGGGTGCTGTGGCTGCTGCTTTGTTCGTGTGGCTTTTTTTAGGGTAGGTAATCTTTTGCTCTAGGTTGAACTGCAACTGTTTTTATTTCAGCGAGTTGAACTCTTGCGCATTCGAACGGGTCAGGAATTGTGGCACTGCTGAAAGGAGCCCAGTTTTTCTTTATATAGCCGACCAATGATGTCAAAAACCCATTACCGATATTTTTTTATATCGGCTGTACTCATTAACTGCTTAGAATGCTTCATTGCCTGATAAATTGGCCAGCATGATTTTTGCGATAAGCCAGGACCAGGCGGAGTGTGACGGTAAGGGTAATCATATATCGTTTTTTTTTCTGTTTCTATAACCAGACGCATTTACTTTGGTGTTTTTATAGCGCAAGGAAGGCCAATAAATGCTGTCGAGTGGTCGCGCCACATTTCTTCCGAATAGGAATGGCATCTTGATAAAGACATGTGTACACACGCAGAAGAAATGTGAGGCGTTGTCAGTCGGCTTCATGGCTAGTGTGCTCGTTCCTCTACATGATTTGGCTGTGGACGCGTACGGGGAAATTTATGTGCAGGATTACGAATGCGATGACCTACTTATAGAGAAAAGCCCGAAGCCAGTAGCCAGTTAGAGTTGCATACGAACCGCTGTGGGCCGGAAAATTAAATCGGTGTTTATCTTCCGTGTCGCGTAATACAAGATGTGAGTTGGACGGAGTCTTGGACGATTCTGACCATTTTCATTTTAGGGAAAATCAACAGTCAGTGTCTCGTCGCTTGCGGTCCTTGTAATGTATGCGCGACCGTTTGCAGGCTCATCGGGTTTAGTGCCTCCTGATTTTTCAACATTAACCTGTTTATTCTGATCTGACACGACACCACCCGAGGCGGCAAAGTCGCTATGGTGCTGTTTCACCGTAGCACTAGAAAGTGCTGGTATGCAGGGAATCAAATTTCAGCGCATTTGATTGAAACATTTTAGGGTTCAAGTTGCTTTAGAAAGCGCATTGCGAATGACGTGATTTCAGCATCAGCGTTAAGGACCAAGCCTGGTAGGAAATAAAAAGTAAAGTGCAGAAAAAGGACAAGTACTTGGGACATAATACATGATTTTACTATTAGCGTACTATGGGCCTGCGGGAAATTTCTGTAAAACACTCGTCTCAGAAAAGGCTAACATGTGTGCGATGTCAGGCATGCACGACCATGAGCAGCTCATTGCGTTAAGTACCTTCTGGTTTCAGGATTAACCTACTTATTCTAGCTCAATTATAACATTATGTGTGTAAGACGAGATGACTAAATATCAGTGTCATAGTACTGACGCCTCGAGTAATTAAAGAAGTCGATCTTTTTCCTCTCTTTAAACGCACTATGCTCCTAACTTGGGTTTATAAAAATGCTTGTTTGAAATGCGCCTCGAATTTCGGCCGCCGAATAAACGCTGAAAGAAGAAAGAATGCGAAGAAAAAAGCAACACGTTTTAACACCGTGTACAGAATAAATGGTAAGTTAGGTTGAATTTAATTTGTAGCGGATTCACAAAACAGCCCCAAACAACACTGTCCAAAACAATGCACTAAGCCAAGTCATAATATGATAGCTTCACGAGCTCCCGATTTGTCTCTGCTCCTGTGCTGCTGTTCATCCTCCCGTTGTTCTCTTTCTGATCCGTTAGACGGTTGAGTTTTCGTACAATACGCATCTTGTGACACTTTGTCGCTTCCCGGAGTCCCGGTGAACTTTTAGGCCAAACGTTGACTACACTTTACGTCCCTTCCAACCCAATCTTTTACTTCATCCACACCAGCACGATCCCATTTCATGGTTCTCATTTCGGCAGAATCAGAAAAAATTACGTTGGCGACGAAGTTCCCCCAGAAGAGCCCCCGCGATTTTCGGAAAATGCCTCCTCGAAAACAGAAAGAAAAGGGGATGTTCGAAGGCAAAATAAATCAACTGGATCACGCGCGCATACTCTTTCTTTACCCGGCTAGGCAAAATTGTCATTTGAAATTCCTGTTTTCGCCACGTGCAGACAGCTATCGAATTATTTTCCCTAAATATAACAAAGTTCTCCTCCTTGCAGAAGATTCATATTATCTAGGCAATTGAAACCTTGCAAGTCTAACGCTCTAAACCACTTAGTCAATCGCCCGGACCTCGGAAGCCGTTTAAGTTTACGAATTTGTGGGGTCGTGGTAGATGTTAAATCACAAATTATGAAATGTGCGTTCTAATATCGTAGTTAAAAGCGTTGATTTAAATCATTCTTTTCGTTGCGTCTCCGGCTCCGCCCCTGAGCAACTATGGTCAATTTGGCAACAGTTAATTATTGTTTACATCAGTTTTCTCGGTAAGGATTGAAGCCGAAATCCTTCTCACCAGAGGGTTGAAGTATTTCGAAACATCAGTTAGGGTATCTTCCCATGTTACTCTGCGCAGTAACCGGATATATATAGCAGCGGGGCTCTCGTCCAATATATCTCGCCTTCTGAGCAGTGCTTCTTTCTGAGAATGCGCATCGTGCTAGAGTTAACAGAGCTAATGATGGGCTTTGGGCTTGATCAAACAGCGTCGTCGGAACCGTCTCAATGCGTCGTACGTATATTTGAATAGAAAGGTACACACGGTGTTGCGAAAAACTGCGATGTCTGAGAGGGAGCGACCGCAGCAAAGGTCAAAGGCTGTTGGGTCTTCGTAATAGAGGCCCAAATGCAAAACTAACAACTTACGAATTCTTTTCTGTACAGTTTTTCAGTCTTGCCTTCACACACAGGCAGTTGTAATTTTTTTCTTTCCTCCAGTCAGCGGCACCAGTCAGCAGACACAGCTTTTCAGATAGAAATTAATAAAAAGAACAATGCCAGCGTCTAATTGAGCTTTTAGAGCCACTTCTTTGTTTTTTCAAAAGCCGGCTCCCACGCTTTCAAGCGCCTTATCAGTGCGGCTTCATTCGCCTTGCGACAGAACAATGCTTCTGAGTGACTCTTGCTAGATGCGGCCTGCATCTGCCCAGCGACCTTAGAAGGGCGGCTGTGTTAATGCGGGCGGCTGCGGCGATATTAATAGTTGTGTAACCAGGCGGAGAGCGCCACAACTTGGTGCTCACCTCACGTTTCGTTCGACCACTGTTTGAGCAATCGCCTGCAGCCTTGTATCGAAACCACTGGGGCAAGTGTGAAGTTTGGTGGTTTGCCCGAAAACAGCAACGGTCTTCGCCTGTGACTTGCTTGGGTCACAGATGGTAGATCATCGGCTGTGGAGATTAACCCTAATTGCTATCACTGCTCTTATCAAACATTACAGATCAGAACTGCCTATTCAGCGTTCATTTTATAATGAAAAGTATAAGCGTTTTTTCGTTTGCAGCGATGTCCCGGCAAGGAACTAATTTGGACACTCCGAAGCAGCACATGCTATGAAAGAGCTGTTATAATGTTTCAAAAGAATGACTGAATTTCAGCGCGATGATAAATCATCAGTTATAATTAAGCTCCAATCCTCGGAATTGCTTTTACAGGCGCTGCAACTGGTTATCCCCAAGGTTTGGGAGAACAGGTTCTTCAATAGAGTTCGCGCAAAACTTTTATTTCTCTCTTTTTCTGTATAACGGCACCGTGCGACTCTGTGTGCTTATTTTTTTCTCAATTCTTTTCTGACAGAGTTCTGGAAGCGAAAACCAGTTTTTGTTTATTTTATCTTTCACTGGTTCTTCACTTATTAATCAGCTTATTTTCCAGAAAGCCCATTCAGATCCAACTATCTTCAAGCCCAAGTACCTTCGTGTATAAGTGTAGCTTTGCGTCAGAGTTGGCTTCCTCAGACCGAAGATCACCGAGTGGACAGAGAAAAAAGCATTACTGATGCGGCTAATAGCAGCGGAAGTAGCCCGTTAACAGAGATTACATACTTGAAAATCAAATCGCAAAAAAATCTGTTTTAGAAAATCGCTCATATTTTTTCCTGAAAACATGACTGCCTCTGGCATTCAAAACGCACTCCGACAAAATCAGACCGACTGAAGACATATTTGGCATTTTTACATTGTTTTTCTCTCTTTAAAAAACCTTATCGGTCTTTTTGTGGCGAGTACAGGAAATCATGGTATCACCCATACGCTACTGCAACACGGCAGGAAAATGATGGAATGGTTGAATATAGATCAATGGCTATGTGAAGCAGTAGTCACGCATTTACCGGAAAGCGTAATGAATGAAGGTATATTTGCAGACCAGATCCAGCGCAACGCCACCTAGGGACCAGTTGCTAGCTCTCGTATCTTGTGGACCGGGCACCCGATTTTTCACGATGGGATATTAATAGATCATGGTACCAGTGCAAGAAACAAGGACGAAGGGAGAAGAAAGACAACACGAACTCCTGGTGTTTGTGGCCTGTTTTCACCGTGCTTCTCATCTGCGCGGCACGCCAGAAGAATGACGAAAATCCTGCGCTTCGAGCTGTGGCGACAGATTCGAAAAAGAGAAGAAAAAAAAGAAAGAAGATAATAAAGAGAAAAAAAGAGAAGAAAGAAAAAACCAGCGTTGGTGTTCTCTTTCTTCTCCCTTCGTCCTTGTTTCTTGCGCTGGTACCATGATCCATAATAATGCAAACCAACTAGCCCAGCTGTTTACACTTAGGGATATTATTGGCTGGTAGAATCAAGCTACCGAGGAAGCGAGATGTCCCGAATACGACGATGACAATGAACCTGATTTTATGCTTAGCTTAGCAGATGTTATGCTGAGTTTAGATTTTATGCTGCATATGCTACCACTTGGTGCAGCTGATCTCTTCGCTATGCCCGGTTCATAGCCCTTGCTTTCCTCGAGAGAACTACCAAAAAACCACTCTTTCTTCTCTTTCCAACCATTCTCGTTTCCTTAAACTTAATTAAAGGTCGCAGTTCGCGAAGAGTACACAGAAATTGATTTTACTATCACGTAATATATCGTAATTCTAATCAGCAAAGGTTATTAGCAGCAGCCGATTGCGAATGGCCGCCTCTGCAAAACGAACATTTTTTTTTCTTTTGCATTCTTTGGTGTTTCTTTACCTCCTGATATCACCCCCTCAGTCTACACCATATGCCATGCGTTCCTAAAATTTACTCTCGCTCTGGTATTTGTGCTAAAGCGCGAAATCAAAACCTCTTTCCGGCCCTAACTACTATGAGTTCTATTGTAGTATGCTGTAGTGTAAACTGACATCTGAATATTGATGGCACACGCTCGTCCCTCTCTGCGTCCGTCCACGGAATTCTTCATATATGTTTTCTAATTTCATTATTAATGAAACCTAAGAAGATCTAAGAGAAAAAAATCCTCTGCTTAACTTCCTATCCAGAAGTGTACTACAGACTTTTCCAACTAGGTTATTACTCTCTCTGCCGCCTGGCATTAAAAATGTGGGAGATATAATCGAAAACAGCAGTGCTAAGTTACATGCTGCAATTGAGTCCCTCCTAGGCAACTAAGTGAGTACAAGTGCGTATTACGTCCATCTTTTCGGCACCCTGTCTCTGCATTAGTGCGAGAACTCGCACTTGTTTAGAGTTAAAAACTAAGCAATTACCATTAAAAGTGCAGTTTTGCTCAGAAGATTGCTTTTTTTTGAAAATGTGACACCAAATTGAGCTAACGACTCACTGTATGCATGTTATGAAGGATATCGGAATAGTTTCAAGGCCTGTTGAAAAAAGCCCTAGAGTTTACCTGAAAGCGTTTTCGGTGGAACATTATTTTGGTTGTCCTAAAACTGAGGTGATAGAAGCGCATGGAACGCTGCTGGCCTTATTTTGCTTCTTGTTTTATAATAGACGGAACCAAAGTAATAGCTGGTATCGTTTACGCACTTATTAACCTGCGAATAACAAGTTGCCCACCATAGAGAGAAATTCACTTCAAGGATATTACTGCTTTTTCGTACCGAACTTAAATATGCGTCGTTAGTCGCTGCAGATACTATTACTTTGTGAGCGAAACATCTAAAAAAAGAATTTTTAGTCGCTTTCTTAAATACGGTGCAAGAAGTTGCTTGATCAGTGTGCTACCTTAATTAAACGTACATTATTTCTCTCCACTAAGCCCTCATTCACAGCCATACCACTTACCGCATCTAACCGGCGGGAAACACACTACGCATTTATCACCACAACATATCCAATACCAAATTATAAGTATTATCACCTCATTCATTTAATGCGCAATGCACTGTCATTACACTGCAAACAAAAGAAATTGCCACATTGTGTCAATTCCTAATATAACGAAACATTCTCTCGAGATATTTATTTTCAAAATAAAAAAAATATTGCTCTTCTCATTACTTTCAAACACCGAATTGCCACAACACTAACAGACGCGGTTTGCATCCGACAAAACTACCTATTATCTAAGCCAAGAACTATGACAGACACACCACGACCTTTAGTACTACATCTGTGTGGATGTGGAATACTCTCTCGAATAGTTTTGAAAATTCAAGCCAAACTTCACCTGTTTATATTAATATAATTTGTCTTCTTTTTTCTTTTGCTTTAATAATATGAAGGTCCTGCATTTTAGGTGTGTTTTTTTTAACACTTTACGCGAAAAACTAATGGTAATTTCTTTATTTATCCCATTTTGGTAACATTGTGGTTCCTGTTTTTTCTTCATTAATTGCCTATTACCTGGTACCGATAACAGGTTCGTTCTTGATTCTTTAAATCTAGGACTTATTTCTGAGTTTTTATTATGTTTTCTTGTACAATTCTTGGAATAGAAACTTCTTCCCAAACTTTATAAGGAGTTTAAATTTGGAAACTTAGATAAGTGAACGACCGCAGAGGATCACGCGAGACATGCTGAGAACTCATTTTTCCTATTCGAGCACGTAGCGATATACAACTCCGTCATAATTGATTCTTCTGTATTTTTCGAACTTATTTTGCCGCCTTTTGAACCGGGACCAAGCACTGGCCCCGCCGTGGTGGCTCAGTGTTTAAATCGCACGGCTACTGATTCGGAGTTCTCTGGTTTGAAGCCGACCACTGCGGATCCGTTTGGATGGAGGCGAAACGCTAAGGCGCCCGTGTGCTGTGCGATGTCAGTACACGTTAAAGATACCCAGGTGGTCGAAATTATTCCGGAGCCCTCCGGACTACGGCACCTCTTTCTTCCTTTCTTCTTTCACCCCCTCCTTTATCCGTTTCCTTACGGCGCGGTTCAGGTGTCCAACGATATATGAGACAGATACTGCGCTATTTCATTTCACCAAAAACCAATTTGCATTTTCACTTCGTGCGGATCCATGCTGTCACTGAACGCTTCACAAGTTCAGGCTTCATTGAGTAAAGCTGCTACAAAAAAGGATAGTGCCCATCACTTCCATCGCCTTTATGAACAGCCAAACGGAATACACTGCAGGGTAAATACCTCTATATCCCTCCAATGAAACCTGTCCTGTTGCAGCCGCGGCCACCTGACCTTATGAAGCTTCCTAATCTCATCCATCCACCTTACTTTCTGGCATGCCGTGCTAGGTTTGCCTTCTCCTGGAATCAATACTGTTTCACTAAGGGACAATCAGATATCTTCCCTTCACAATACTTGCCATGTCCAGGCCTATTTCGTCTCCGTGATTCCAACAAGGAAATCCATAACTTGTTTTTTTTTTTGCTCCCTGAACAACTGTGCGGTCTTCCTGTTTCTTAAAATAACAACTATTATTTTAATTTCAATAGGTAGACGCGCTGCTCTATTCTTATTTTCAAGTCCTTTCGTTAACCTGCAAACTTCTGCCCCTTAGATAAATACAGGCGAGATGCAACTCTGTTATGCAGCTTTTTGGATGGAATAACCCTTCAACCCCCAAGGTAGGTGCCACAGGAGGTTTTGGAACAAGAAAATTAGAAAAAGGTCCACTGCTCGACCGTCAATGCGTCATGCCATGAACTGGAGGATGTGATTCCCACTTCCAGGCGCGATCTGCACAGTGCACGACTCATTACCGGGCTGAGCCTCTAGGCAGGAAGTAAGGTTAGGTTTTTTCGTGATTTGGGTGTTCCAAACACTTTTGTGGGCGCGTACATATTTCGAGAAACATTACAAAAATTTTCAATCCTCATTCGTTCACAGTTTTTTCATGTTTTGGTGATGAAAACAGAATTTTTGTGTATATCCAGACCGCTATAGCGAAATAATGAAAAAAATTTTTTTACTGAACCTTTTCACAATGCATACAACAGTTGAGACCATGGAATCTGAAATGCGCAGTATTTATTTCAACAGACTCAGCGAACAAAATATCAAGTACCTAGAGGCTCCTCCAAAACTGCGTAAACAACGTTGCCACGCAGAAGCACTACCTAACGCATTCCATTCCTCACTTTGGTCGTAATTAAAGCCCACTTCTGGTGGAACTACTATATCGGCCTCACTCTGAGAAATATATTCGGTGTCTCCAACAAAGCCGCTCTCCTAAATGCAGAAGAAACACCAAGTTTGGAGAAAACATTGCCACCGCCGACATTACACAAGCGCGATGACGTATTTAAGACACTGTTTCCAAGCTACATGGGCACCAGAGGCCAAAAAACAATTCATTGCGAAACTTATCCAGCAAAAGAATCAAAAATCGATGTACCAGATATCTTTATCTCCGGACGAGTGCGACTCGTCATTGGCAATAATGATACAATGTCTCTTGACAAGTACAGCTAGACTGGGGGGTGAAAAGGTTTAAAAAGTTTCCAAGCTAAACCAAATTAGTGAGGTGCCTTGATGGTTCGAGCAAGCTACTAAAGTGCAAAAGACGTTGCGGACGCAGGTTTCTAGAAACCTAGCGTAGTTTTTCACGTTATGGTATCCCAGAGGCGTTAGCGTTTGTCTACTTAGCAAGGCGGTTTGAATATTGATACAAAAAATCAAGTAATTGCTCGAGATGGCTCTCGCTCTGTTATTAATTTATCCTTTTAAAAAGCTAATTATTATGTCGTGGGAGAAATATTCTCACGTTTTTAGAATTATGGCAAGGTTGCTCGAAAAACAACCCCACTTTAGTCAATGAATATCTGTGAAATTTTTGTCAACTACTCACATGTTTAGAACGAGAATAAGCATTGTTTTCTGTCTCTGAAGTATATCATCCTTTCTGGGCCATGTCATAACACGCTACGCAAAACTTTCGGCACATTTTCGGCGTTTTAAAGCGCTAATGGATGCAAAAGAAGCAAACGAAAATTCTAATTCAGGGAAGCCGTACCAGATCTACCGGAAGACGTCAAGGCATCCATATTAATATTGTTCGTTAATTTCACATGCCTCGCGAGAGATGGTTCGGCGGAAGATCTTTCAGATTTCAGCATGCATTTATCGCATACAATTTTCTGCACTTCGCGCCGTGTATCTGAGAAGTTACGAGTTCTAAGGCCGCGTCTACTTATGTGGACGCAGCCCATGAAGCAAATATGAGCACCACACATGAAATTGTACAATGAACCGCAGGGTAAGCTAATGCAACGAAGAGCAAAAAAAAAAAACATCAGGAAAGGGTTAAAGGTGTGTGCAAACAGGCCCATCTTGCAACTAGTACATTTAGGGAAGAAACATATACCCGCGCAAGAGGTATGGCCAAGCACCAAACAGACCAGTAACAAAGCAAGAAATGTGCGGAGCGGGCTAGTTGACAACGCACGCGAAACCAATATGAAAAGCTTCTTCGATGTCCATTCTAAGCTCACAAGTACCTCGTCCAGCAACCGCCGTGGTCGATGACTTACGCATACGTGCACTTCTGGCTGATTTAATATGCCTCCATTAACCCTCTGTTGCTTTGGATGCGTTGGCGGAACAAATTACTAGTAGCGCAGAACAAACACGATATAATTGCACACGCCGGGATCGTCCCACGCGTCGGAGAGGTCGGGGTATGTTCGAGAAGGCACATCTTAATGCCACAACTTATTTGGGCTTAATGCACTCACCACATACAGAATGTACGCCACGAGTCTTTGAGACCGCGCTGTTTGATACCAGTTACTTCCATGCGTTGACCAAGGCTGAGATTTCCAGACCGGTGGTACTTCCTTTTTGTTTCCCATGGCGATCAGAGTTCATGCAGGCGTACATTGCCCGGAAGATGCGGAACATGAGCTTTACTTAACCATCATAGCCGTGGATAGACGAGGAAGTCGCTGTCTTTGGTGGGCCCTGAAATAAATAATTCACATCTGCTTGACATATGTAGTCCATTAGTTGCCATATATTATGCACAATCACTGACGTCCGCCCTGCTTGTGGGTCTTCAGCGGCCATTAGCACTCGGGTTGTAAGTTAGCCTTGAGCGTTTCCTGACTTCCTGCGTTACGACTTGAACTTTGGAGTTGAATTCTTCTTGTACAGCAGGAATTTGCTGCAGAAATCAGTGTCTTCACCCTCGGCATCCGAAAATGCGAAATTATTTAGCGTCTTCAAATCAGCGTAAAATATTTTGTGTTTGCGCTGAATTAATTTACTTGGTTACTGATCAGATCCAAAATACAGTTTCTGTCATAGTAATCCAAAGTCAGCTGTACCTGATATTTGTTTGTTTTTAATTATGATATAGAAGCGAACGAAGCATTGTTACTCGGAGGAATAAACTCATCCCTCTCAGGTCTGGAAGGCTGTAGACCTTTACGTCTGGGGTGAGTTTGACTCACTCCAGAACAACCTTTCAAGAGTTGTGTCAACTCGGTGATATCGAATTATATCTGCTTTAAATCCTTTCAGGCTGCAATATAGTGCTCACGAAAAACGGAACAATTTTGCTTGCATTCACGCACAAGCTTTCTGAAAGTCTCAAACAGGGTGAAGGCGCCGATTATTCGGTAATTACTCTGCTTAAAAAAAGTAGCGTAGTGATTTTTCTACACTGTAAGAAGTGTAAAACTTCTGGGTGGTGTCACTGACGATACTGCTACAGCTCTGTCAACAATAAAATAGCGCTTCTGAGTGGTAATATTTTTATTTGTGTCGACCCAGGAGTCGGGTATGAGGGCTAGAAATATAGAGGTATTTAGGTATTAAACTATTTTCCGCATTAACGCCTCACGTTATCTGTTGCGTGCAATAGCAGGATGTGTTATACAACGGCCTCTGACAGCTTGTTATTCACGCTGCATATTAACTGCCTTATCAACTTTAAGGATGTCTTATAAAACGTTCAGTGATTGTTCCACAACGGAGCGGTTATATTGGACACCCAGGTGATAAAAACAATAAATTTAACAGCGAAGCTTTATAGCACACAGCGGAAATGGTGGTAGTAACTTCTATTTGAAGGAAAAAAAGTCTTCAACTTCTCCAGGAGTCCACTGACTTGGGCTTCATGGAAAGCTCTTTCTATCAGAACAAAGCAAATGCATATCGACCACTCGAATGAGGCCACTATTATAAAGCACCATGTAAGTGTTCAAGCAGTAGTTTTAATTTAAGAGATGGCCTTTGCAAAGTTGTGTCAAGGTGAAGTTGGGCACCGGAACGTAAAACTCTTGCCCGTATCAGGCTAAGCGCATGCGCCGCAGCTGCCCCTACATTTTCTTTTCCGGTCTGTCGTTATTCAGGTTCTCCGCAAGCTTAAACATGTTAAATCATTGTGCATACTCTTCGACGCTTGTCATGTTCTTTGCTGTATGCACTGTAATAACTGAAGGATAAGCAAGTTCCATTTTGTTGGCTTTTGGCGCGGCTTATTCCTGCTATCTTATCTCGTTTCTACTGTGCCTTCTCCAGCCAAACGGCGGGCTACGTTAGAGTACCGCAGCTTAGCGTTTTGCATGCGTGGTGAGCCGTGCTGAGCTCCAGTGTATAAACACGCTGAGTGATGCGGTATTCGCTGCATGGTTTTGTTTAGAAAAGCCACTGTCTTCTTCCATGTTTTACTAGAATTTCCGGCCGGAAAAGCACATCGACGCGTCGCCATAGACAACGACAAACAACAAAACGGGCACCGGGCGGCCTCTCTGCTTTTCTTTAAATGAAGACAATGGGCTGCGGTAGGGATAACATAAAGTTCGTTGAGAGAACTCTGAAAAGAAAAAAGGGGTACAGAGGAACCCACCGATATCTATGTCCTCTGAAAGAAAAAGGTGCCGACAAGTAATGAAGGTGGAAAGACAGAGCGAGGTAAACCTTGTGTTACAAAGATAAAGGAGCTCACGCAGGCCGAGTCAGCATGTTCCACGATGTGCTTTTACTTACAGCGCAGAAAAATGAGCTGTATCGTATGCCTTAAAACAAGAGGGGTTGCCGGGCAGCAGCCGAGTATAGTTCAGCCAGAGAAGAAAACAGGATAAAGAAAGGAAAAAGATGAAACGCCGTGTTGCAGCATGCGTATGTACATACTCATGGGCGAAGGTGTTAATTGCTACCTGGGGATTAGGTGCAGTCGAGCGGCCGCGGAGAAGATAAGATGCTAAGCCAATGCACCCGGTTCGCTTTGCCGAGACAAGCAAAAATTAGTCTTTCGCTTTGGCTCACAGCCGGTGCATTTACTGTTGTTTTACATAGAGCGCAGGATTATACTGCTAGAGTCAGCTGAAAGCGATGTTACTCAGCGTCATGGGATTGAGGTGAAACCTTTACGCTGATGTTGCATGTTAGTTTATGTGATTGAAGAGCGGCCCAAAAATCTGTCTCTACAGCACACGAGATGCAGGAAGACATGGTTTTGTTTGCTGCTGGGTCTATCTTTTGAGACCAGTGTAGTGTGCGCTAAGTGTAATGAGTAATATGTGTGTAATGTTTGTGTAATGAGCGTTGTATGGGACTTATACCTGTTTTTCTCTCCATCTCCATTCTGAAATGACATAGAAGAATTAGTTTGTGCCCTCTACTTACAGGAGACAAGCAAATATAAATAGAGACACTTCGGCTATGATGTCAAGCTGGTTGAAAAGATAAGCCTTTTGTAGCTGATTCCACGAACAGAAAAAATGTGGACGAAATAATTTCGAAACAGTGAGTGGCAAGTCATTTTTTTTTCTTGGGGGGGGGGGGGGGGGGTTGAAGGGGAAGAAATGTTCAGTGCTGTCGTTCCTAGAAGGAAAAAACTTAAGTGACACATGGCTGCAGCCGATAATGCCACTAGGCCAAATGGGAACGCCCATTAGAGAGATAAGAGCGCAATGGTGAGGGTTTTATTGCTTCATCACAGCTTGAATCACGGCCCAGCTAACGATGAGCTTACGCCCTGAAGTCAGGGCTAGAGACAGGTGGACGCAACGTACTTCTTGGCAGAACAAAGCTCTTCGAAACACTTGAACCCCGCTTGTGAAATACTGACCCTAGGCTGGAAATAAATCCCGCTTGAAGCTGCTCCGGCTGCCCTTGTTAGCGCCGCTTCGGAGGGGCAAGTTAACAAGAAGCGAAGATTTTCGTGAAAAACCCACAAAGCAAACAACATAAAAGTGTCGAAGTGAAAAGCATTGGAGGCGAAAAAAAAAAGAAGTAAGGCTATGCGGGTGGCCTCAGGACTGCGCAAATGAAGATGGACGCTGCTTTTTTCAACTTGCTCTCATCGTCAACACCAGTCGTTGTTCTACCCGCTCTGTTTATCTCTTGCTGCTGAGTAAATTGGGACACCCTTTTTGGCGCGTAGTCTTCTGGTCTCGACATCTCTTTGAAGCGAAGAGATCTGATGTGCTTCATAGAGCACCGGAAAGCACAGAATCAGAGAGGAAGATGTGGTGCTCTCGTGACGTGCGTTAAGTAGCAAAGTGGAGCGGAAATTAGCTTTGCTGTACATGTGAGGAAATGCGCAGGACGCGATGATGAAAAGAAGTGGAGGAGGAGGAGGAGGAGGAGGAGGAGGAGGAGGAGGAGGAGGAGGAGGAGGAGGAGGAGGAGGAGGAGGAGGAGGAGGAGGAGGAGGAGGAGGAGGAGGAGGAGGAGGCAAGCCAGGGAGGTTAACCGGAAGAGTAACCAGTTTGTCACCCTGCGCGGGGCGAAAGGGGTGTGGGGTTAAAAATGTAAAGAAGAAAAGAAACTAGCAGGAAATTAAATTCAGTATGCAAAGTCAGCAAGGCGACTTTGATAATTGTGTGCATTGAGCGCCGGCACGTAGAGATTGTCGGTTTTGGGTTTGCGTGTCTCAGCACGAACGTGCATATGAAGGCTTGATATGGGTATTCTTTTGTGTTTGTGCTGCCCACTAACCAAGTATGCTTTCCAAATTATTCCAAACAAGCACACGAAATGTTCTGCGTTAGAGTCACGACGTTTTGAGCGGAGAGCCGCGTGCCGGAGCTACGTGAAAATAGAGATCCTTCGATTGTATTGCTTGCCGCAAATAAGATATTTGCAAAATACTCCGAATGTTGCCGTGGAAAGTACAAAAGGAAACGATAAAGCACCAGTAGCATGCGCAATTCTATTGATGGCTAGGCCTACTTCTGCAGCTAAAATCTGTTCGGGCTGTCTTCAGTATAATTTAAGCTTCCGGAGTGTCGTTAGATCCACTTGTATATGAGAGCGCTAGTTTATCATACCTTGACATCTTATTATGCGAAAGAATTTTCTAAAATATACCATAATCTGGCTTTCCAACTATAGTATGCGCCAATTAATCAGGCCTAATTTTCCGCAAGCGCTCCTCCTTCGCAATGAGCTATTATTCATTATATGACCTGTACTGCCACCTGAGAACGCGCTTCAGCGCAAATGATATATAGTTCTTGTTATGTAACATAACATCTAGGACTAGCATATCGAACCACTGCCAGCCATTTTGAGAAACGCACCCCTTCCTCGTTTCAAACCAGAAATAGGGTGCGGAAGGTGCGTACGTCTTTTTATTGCTGTAAGCTCGTATATGATATGGGAATGAGGAATGTGGCTACCTGTTTGCTATTCTCAATGAAGAAATGATTCGCTGCAGGTTAAGAAAGTGTGGCGAAGCTGTGGTCGAGAAAAACAAAGAAATCTAAAACAAGCAAAAAAAGACGGCAAGTTGAAACCGAGAAGAGGCGGTTGGACCACCGCCAATTATTGCAGGAGTCTTTTTCCAACTTCGGCTGAGGCTAAAGGACTTAACACAGCAATAGTGCGGATGAGAGCTTGGATCGTGGAGTAAATATTATTTCTGTATTTACTCGAACAGCATATTAGAGACGTATCAGCAGCAGAAAATAAATACGGCGCCCCGAGCTGTTAGCAGTGAATTCTTAAAAGGGCACTGTGGTGGTCTAGTTTGTTCATGATGTTATATGAGGAAAACCGAACAAATCATAAGGGCGTCATCATCGTCTGTGTAGTCTTGTTACATTGTTGTCTCTCGTGCTGTTCCCCTCAAATAAATTCATAAGCTTATTTCCCGCGGCAAACTTAAGAGATTGTTGCATGAACAAATATCGTTACCACATTTATTCTGTCTAGTGTTTAAAAAAAACAAAGCCATGCGCAATACTGAAACTACCTCTTTCTACATGATAATAATTTCTACTTACCCTCGGTATACATTCTTGAAGCTAATAACTCTTACTCTTGGCCCTCTCATGTAGTGACCTGAACCCGTTGCCTAAGAAAAACTATACCACGATTGCAGCCCATCCTCTTCAAAGAAAACCGGAGTTTGCATTGTATCGAGGAGGACTTTCGGGCAGCATTCCATGACCAATCGGCAAAAAAAGCCCACACCAGCAATTCAAGCTGAGATTGTTGCGTTCGTAAAACGTACTGGAGAATGGACCATATTCACGCTGACAATCCAATGATACAGAAATGCACATAATATCAACAAATATTGCGTATGGCTGTCGTAGACCATATGAAGGCATTTGACTCTGTCGGATCCTCAGCAGATATGCAGGCAATCCGGAACCACGGTGCAGGTGAGCGTTATGCAAAATTACTAGAAGATATCTATGACGGCTCGAAAGCCACCAATGTCCTCATTAAGATGGCAAGAAAATTCCTATAAAGAAAGGTGTGAGGCAGCGAGAGAAGATCTCTCTAGTGCGACTCACCGCCTGTTTACAAAAAGTATTCAGATACCTGGATTGGGAAGACTTGGGGATAAGAGTTAATTGTGAGTACCTTAGTAATCTGCGATTCACTGATGACGTAACTTCAATGACTGATGAGACAGGCTGACGATGATTACAAGGTTCGGGCAACTTGCTTGTTTATGATAATGGTGTACTCACAGTTCGACAAGGGCAGGATGAACACAAAAACCTCTGCGCCGTGTTTCCGGTCATTCTGGCGGAAGCCTTACTTGCCCCATTGAGTGAAAACCCGTCTTTTTCTCTCTTTCCTTTGGTGGGAGCGTAAACCGACCGACCGACCGACCGACCGACCGACCGACCGACCGACCGACCGACAGACCGACCGACCGACCGACCGACCGACCGACCGACCGACCGACCGACAGACAGACAGACAGACAGACAGACGGACGGACAGACAGACAGACAGACAGACAGACGGACAGACGGACGGACAGACGGACAGACAGACGGACGGACAGACGGACGGACGGACGGACGGACGGACGGACGGACGGACGGACGGACGGACGGACAGACAGACAGACAGACAGACAGACAGACAGACAGACAGACAGACAGACAGACAGACAGACAGACAGACATACAGACAGACAGACAGACAGACAGACAGACCGACCGACCGACCGACCGACCGAACGACCGACCGACCGACCGACCGACCGACCGACCGACCGACCGACCGACAGACAGAGAGACGACAGACCGACCCCGACCGACTGACTGACTGAGCGACTGAGCAAGCAGCGTGCGTGTGTGTACGTCTCTTGATACGAGGTGGTACCCATAAAATATAGTGTTCTAATGCAGACTGTCAAGTGGCGGTAAAATAATAATAGATAGCGCGAGGTTGCTCGGGAAAAGAAACCTGGATCGCACAAATTTTACCAATGGCAGCACCTGCCATCCCAGGGCAGTGGCGCCCCGCTTAACCGCTGCACCACTGCGCCAGGAGTGGTATGAGAACTCTCAAGGATCTATGAATGTTAAGCAGGGAAAGACCAATTATGCGCATATGGGCATTAAGACATTAGCTATCGTGTCTTATCCAAAAGTGGCCCGCGGTACGGCGGCGACTACCTTCAAGTAGTTAAGGCGCAGCTCAAAAGGGGTCGGGTGGCGTCGCTGCAGCTGCTACGTAGCGCCATGTAGAGGTAGAATGGCCAGCTGCATGACATCGGTTTTTAACGCACCGCAGCACGCGGCGACTGCGTTCACGACGTGAGCGGGCGGGCTTAAGACCTTTCAAACATCAGCAGTCTTCAGTGTCAGTGCCGAATTTCTTGTTCTTGGTGTTATTTCTTCTTACCTAACTTTAATACCTTCTTTAATTCACCTTCGTTGTGTATTCACCCCAATCCAATGACTGCGTATTATGCGATAGCATAGAAGCTTCCCCGAGAGCAGAACACCGGTGTCGACTGTCCTGCGTCGTTGGGAAAAATCTTGACTGGCTGGTCGGTGGTGACATCATAATTGACGTGAACAGAGCAGAAAAATCGCATTGGCTAGAGGGACCTAATGTCCTCAATTCGTCAGTGACGTCACAGTGTCGTCTCTGTGAAGCCTCAATCATGGAAGATGGCGTAGGGAATGAGCTCGAGAAGAGCATTGGGAAGAGCCTTATCAGCCACTTCTGGCAAAGGCGTCAACAGCTTAGAACGCTATCGCACTGACATCGCGTAATGAAATTTGGTGTGCCAGTGTTTTAATGAAATTGCTTTAGAGCCAACGTCGCACCGAAGCACCTTCATCAGATATCAGTAAATTCTTTGATTGGTTGAGGCTGTGAAGATGTCACAGGTGTCATGTGGCTGAATAGGATCAATCACAACACTCCGCCAAATTTAAAAATCCATCACCTCCAAAAGAGCTGGGAGCAGCGACAGTATCGACCTCGCTAGCGGAAAGGGGAAGGGTAGCCGGGGAGCCTCGAGCGTAAAGTGGGCGGATGGCATAAAAAATAAACAAGTGAAGCACTTTATGGCCTCAAGCGATGTTCTAACCAGTGGCGCCCCGAAAAATTGGTTTCGCTAATGCATTCCACGTCTACTCCATTGCCGTAGCCCAACATCCCGCGTGTTTAACTGCCTGTCTCTCGCGCTGCTCTGGATGTCGTGGTCTTCATCAGAATTCATACGTGCGCAATGGATCCTCAATACACCGCAATTGCACTGCCCTTTTAAGGTGTTGTAAATGGCCGCGTAATTTTCTCTATTATTTATATGTCTTCTATACAACATTTTTCTCTGCCCTTCGCGTAGCGCCTTTTGTCTCCCAAAATTCCTCCCCTACAAAGAATAGCGTTTCAAAACTTCACAAACATTGGCTAAAATCTGTGTTCCTAAGTAAACATTCTCTATCTCACATTAAGTTATTATCTGCTGCAATAACGTCATTTTTCCACTTAAGAGAGGAGGAGATGAAGGATTCGCCTTGCTGAACATCAGTAGATGGGTAAAATCTCCACGGAAAATTAAGGAGCAGTTTTTCCTCACCTGCGGCACAGATAGTTTTCTAACATTAGTTATGCTGTTCATAAAGCAGGCTCTACGTGGCGAAACAGAAAATGACCTATTGTACCCAAGAGTAAAAGTTGAAGGCTTCTGAGCTGTTACATCAGGCTCTTTAAGAGGATGATAAGAGCAGACAAAAAGTATGGCAAGCACAGCTAAACAATGAGGACTACAGCAACAGCGTTCACACCAAATCAAAATGATCGCTGCTGCATGCGCGTTATTAAGGAATTTAACCTCTTCTTGTTAGATGGTTTCTTGCGATAGGAACTCACCAGTCGTTTTCGTCGCTCGCGTCACAACTGGTGCATACAGAACAAAATTCACGGACTTGCAATTTGTTTAGGATCGTTGGGGATGTCTTTCACGCTTGTAATGCCAGTTAAGCTACTGTTTCACTTCAGCGTATATGGAAACCACCCCATCTAAAAGTCAATCTCTAAGCGCTAAAACACGAACTGCTGCGCAATGCTAAACACCATAAAATTATTACGGTTTCGGGTACAGTTATTACTGATAATATAGCTACGGTTGTATTAGTCGTCATTTAATTGGGCCCCCGAGTAGCCCAAGTGCGTTAGACACTCGCAGTCATCATTTCTGCACGTTCGTCAGCACCCATAATCGTTTTTTTTTTCTTTTCCCAACTCGCCAAGCAGGGCAGCAAGCTGTAAGAACCTGTGTTAGCTTAGTGCTTCCGTCTTTATTATCGTTCAGGCATTATCCCTCCGTGCAGAACTCGCTTCACTAAAAATAAATGAAAATGAAGTTAAGGCTGGCATCTATCAACATTAAATCTTCTTGTGTTGGCTATCAGGTCGGAAAGTACGAGTGCGCACTCTGCCCTTTCTTCTGAGACGGCAGGAAGAAGGCGTCCAGATTTAAACTGATGGTTTACGCTTGCGTACTCTGCAGCGGCGTGTAAATGCAATGAATAATCATTATAAATTGCACAAAGGCAGCATTTGCTCTGACTCTGCACTTGATAAAGCAATTGAACGACCGAGATTTGCACGCAGCGAGGAGCTTATGCTGATGAAAGCCAAAGAGATCACTTTGCAAACTGCGTCAGCAAGGTTGATTTTCCGCGGTGACACACTAGGACGATTCGGCGCCGACTCGGACCATTTCTATTTCTTACAAAATTAATATTGATGGGGTAAAGCTTTTCGCCTAAGTTGGTCAAGGAATCTGTTTGAAGCCACCGTCCTCGCCTTCATGATTTAAAGGGTGTATTGCATTTTATTTCAGTTTTCTAGTCTTCGTTTTCAACATAATGATCGTTTTGGCCCCATCTATGATAAATTCAGATGAGCGACATACGGGAATAGCACAGCAATTGAGGCCAAAGAATAAGCATAACGTTACGCCTACCTGAGGCAATTTTTTTTTTATTAGTTTCGTTCGAGACTATCAAGTCGAGAAAAAACTTTGCTATACTGCTGCCCTAAGTGGGATTCAAACCAGCGGCTGAGCACACACAGCTCCTTCATTTCAGCACGCCTTATACGGCTCTGATAATAATTGGTTTTTGGGGAAAGGAAATGCGCAGTATCTGTCTCATATATCGTTGGACACCTGAACCGCGCCGTAAAGGATGGGATAAACAAGCCACGTCCAATTTTTTGGAGCGTAAAGCTCCAGTCCTCGCCTGCAAGCTGAAGGTGAAATGTCGCTTGGATTTGACCTCTAACCCAAGGCTCACCGCTGCTGTGGCTGTGAGGTCATATCACGTCGCTTGTCACAGCTGTTACCGTTCGTTCCGACGCAGCGCCGACCGCCGCTCCTACCACTCGCTCTCGTCAGTTGTGTCACGTGACTAAGAACATGATTTGCTCTTGCTGAACATAGGCCAGCGCTCGCCGCCTAGACACCGCAAACACGGAGCTAGAATCGGTCACCGGGACGAGTTCTCCGACTGAGCATTGGATGCGCCGGGCTGCTTTTAGCAATCCCTACGAAAGAGAGCTTCACGCAGCCAGGCTGTCTAGAGAAAAGTCGCAAAAGCGGGCTCGTCGAGTTGACGAAACTGATGAAGAACAGGAGGTACGTCTGGAGAAGCAGCGGCGCAGGCAACAAGAGTATCCCAAGCTGAAAACGGCAACGGTTGCTGCCAACGTCTCCGCGTCGACATCGGCCCCAGGTTCGGTTGCCTTTCGCTCCCTATAACGTGGCGCTACCGAGTTGTGCCACAGCATTTTTTTCTCTATTTCCAGGTGAATGTTATCACATATACGAATAGAATATACATCTAAAAATAAAACTTATAATTCTCCTTTTGTAGCTTTGTAGCACCAAAACTTTTAGTGCTGCCAAGGTATCACAGAGGCTCTCTATTTCGGGGGCTATGATAGAGCTATCTGGACCTCCTGCAAGCAAATGACGCTCCCAGTAACGAGTTATATTCACGTCGGTGCCCCGCGTGACTGCCATTCCTGCATTCCATAGGCTGCAACCTTTCAAATAGCTGTGCCCGAGTTTGCTCGTCATCACTCGCCATCTTTAGTTCTCTGCTTCCAAGTGATTAATCAACACCGTATCACTGAAAAAAGCACGATGAGCCGAAAGATATAAAGGCTCGCGTCTGCCGCTAAAGACAGATCGAAGTAGCCGCATATGAATGCGAGAAAGCGGCCAAGGCAGAGCAACGTGCCGTTGAGGCCGAAGATATGCAACAGTCTACCATGACGCGCGAAACAGCGAAAGCAGCACTGTCCAGGGTGAAAACTGTAAATTGTTCCAAGTTTCGGCGTGCGAAGCACCAAAGTGGCGAAAAAAGCCGAGTGCGCTGTTCAGCTAAACTAAACGCGTGATTGTGCAGGCTCCTGAAGCCGTGAAACCAACCGGATAGACCATACGCGCTGCCATGCTTGCAGAATCGAACCGAAGGAGAGGACCAGTTCAAGGACCAAATGCCCTTTTCGATAACACAGTGGTGGTACAATAATATTTGAGCAGTTCTGTAAAGTGCTACGCCTTTTCTGCAATGCGTTTCACGCTTAAGCGTACTCTCGACGACAAAATATAGCACAAATTTTGAAACCACTAACTATATGTAATGATAGCCCGAGTTCGCCATTTGAGTCTATTCTTTTTCCGCCGCAGTGTTGTGAAGCGCCTCATTGTGGCAATCGAGTTCTGCCGTGCAGCGCGAAGTGATAATTGTCTGTTTGGACTGTTCACACACGCGTCGTAAACTTGCCCTAAATTATTACTCCATCAAAACCACAGCAGCGACCTCTGCTGAACAATGCCAAGGAACTTCCCGATCGCTGAGAGGATGCAGTAAGGCTGACAATGCAAGTTTCATCAGCGGAGGCAGTGTGGAAGAGAGCCGAATTTCCGAGAATCGCTAGGCTGACGCAACGTTCTCAGCGGAACAGAGGACTCTTCCAAACATAATTACCCGATTCGGAACCCGTCCTCTTCTCGGTTCTCCACCCTCCATTAACCTAGATAGTTTCATATTCGAAGACATTCAGGGATTCTTGAAAGAGGCCGACTCGAAACAATCCCCTAAAACCTTGATTGAGAGCGGCATTGCGCAGACGAAGTAATTGTCGCGACTCAAGCGCTTGAAAAGCTTTGTCTCAGGAGTTCGAGTTGTAAATGGGTTTCAGTTGTTATTCCACACACAAAACAAAACGCACTGGAATGACAGCGTCTTGCCGCAGATAATGAAGCATCCATTATTAGTATAGAGCGTGCTGCGATAACGAGTACATGCCAGGTGTTCAAGAGAAGTTGATCACTAAATCTAAAAAGAAAGGGGCTATGAGGTAAAGAGAAGCTTTTTGCGGCATAATACCAGTGCTGGCGGACGTCAAAAAACAAGTGATTCATGTTTACTGCTAAGGTGATGAACTAAATTCTAATAGGTAACTGTATTAACTATCACTGATAGGCAGCTGATTGCAATTACATATTTGTAGCCGGCCGTTAGTAATAGCCATAACAGTTTTTAGAATCCCGAGAACGCGATTACCCTCGCTGCCATGGCTCAATCAATTTTGGCTACATTGTGGAAAAATTCATGTACTTTCGAGAAGCAAGCAGGCGTAGCAACCCCTACAATGAACGTAATTAGTAAAACTAGCTAAATTTTGTGAGCCACAGCGCCGAGGGTAACCGCGTTTCTGACATTTTAAAAATTGATTAGACTGCTATTAACTGCCGGCTACAAACCTCTAATTCCAATCAGGTGCCTATCGGTAACAGGTAAAGGTCACCTATTAGAGTTTAGTTATTCTCTTTACTAGTTAACATGATTCGCCTGATTGTTAACGTAACGCTTCCGGAACAAAATGTGGCAATACGTAAGCCCATATTGCAAGAAATCCGAATGGAACAAATTGCTAAAAAAACAAATTAAGAACCGGCATTGAAATGGGCTAGGCATGTAATGAATTACTGTTCAACATATCCATTGGCCTCAGTGTACTTTTTCAACTTATTTTCTGTCTTTTGATCTTTTATGATCACAGGTGTGGTCGCACGGGAACTGTGCGCAATCCTCCGAAATTAGTGTGGTACCGTTTTAAATTTTTGCACTTAAAGATAATTGGCTCGTAGCATCGTTAATGTTTGTGTTATCAGTTTTATTGTTTGTGTTCCTTATGATAGCATCATACTCCAGTGGCTTAAATTTCCGTGTAGTATTCAAGGTGCGCAGTGCAGATATGCCGGCTACTTCGAGAATCCAACAAATACCTCAAATGCCGCTAATAAGTCAGAAGAGGTCAAGAAAAGCAAATTGCAGAGCTACTTATGCGCAACAGGGAGTCATTACTTCCTACACGCGGTGTGCAGCATATGCTATTCCAAGTTCAATGGCCTAAGCAATAAAACAGGAGCGGGAGCCGCGGTGGCTCAGTGGTTAGGGCGCTCGACTACCGATCCGGAGTTCCCGGGCTCGAACCCGACCACGGCGGCTCCGTTTTTATGGAGGCAAAACTCTAAGGCGCCCGTGTGCTGTGCGATGTCAATGCACGTTAAAGATCCCTAGGTGGTCGAAATTATTCCGTAGCCCTCCACTACAGCACGCCTTTCTTCCTTTCTTCTTTCACTCCCTCCTTTATCCCTTCCCTTTCGGCGCGGTTCAGGTGTCCAACGATATATGAGACAGATACTGCGCCATTTCTTACCCCAAAAAACCAATTATTATTATTATTAATTTTTTTCAAATGGCGCAGTAACGTTATCACATATATTGGTGGACACCCGAACCGCGCCGTAAGGAAGCGATAAACGTGGTTGGGCTGAAGGTCGGTCAAGGACATGCTCTGGCCTAAGCGTCGACTGCTTTACCTAGCGTAGTGAAGCTTTTAGCGTTAAAAGCAGTTCGCTTTGTTACCTCCCGCGGTGGCTCCGTGCTTATTGCACTCAGCTACTGATACTGAGTTCCCGCTTTCGAACCCGACCTCGGTGGCTGAGTTTCGAAGGAGGCGAAACGCTAAGGCGCCAGTGCGCATATCTGCTACGGGTCCCATTTGGACCCAAGATATTAAAATTATATTTGTAAATGTGGCGGGACCCGACGCGGTGGCTCAGTGGTTAGGGCGGTCGGCCACTGATCCTGAGTTCCCGGGTTCGAAACCGGCCGCGGCAGCAGCGTTTCTATGGAGGCAAAACGCTAAGGCTCCCGTGTGCTGTGCGATGTCAGTGCACGTTAAAGATCCCCAGTTGGTTGAAATTATTCCGGAGCCCTCCACTACGGCACCTCTTTCTTCATTTTTTCTTTCACACCCCCTCTATCCCTTCCCTTACGGCGCGGTTCAGGTGTCCAATGGTATATCAGAGAGATACTGCGCCATTTACTTTCCACAAAAACCAATTATTATTATTATTATTAAATATGGCGGATTGCTTGAAACTTGCTTCACCTCCGCCTCATGTTGGCCCAGTATTGCATTGCCTCCGTGATCGGCGTGGGCATTATAGCGCGTCTATTCTTTCACTCTCTTCGCTCTCCTCTCTTTCAACTCTCCTACTTTCTGCACGTGGCAGTGATTGTGGCTCAGCTTGAGCCAGTGGGCAGGCCTGTGCACTTTCCTTTTCATTGTTCTTGTCAGTAACAGCAGCAACAGCAGCGTGTGCTGTGTGTTGTCAGTGCACGTTAAAGATCCCAAGGTGGTCGAAATTATTCCGGAGCCCTCCACTGCGGCACCTCTTTTTTCGTTTCTTCTTTCACTCCCTCCTTTATTCCTTCCCTTGCAGTGCGTTTCAGGTGTCAGCCGATATGTGAGACAGATACTGCACCATTTCCTTTCCCTAAAAAACCAATTTTCAATTACAACCTCTTTCTAGAAATACAACGATGCATGGTTTGTTTGCTGCGCTGCGGATTGGTTCGATTCATGGCCAAGGGAATGAAAAGAAAGAGGCGAGGTCATTCTTCGTACCTCATTGATATTTCATACTCGCGAGTGAAGTACCTGTTTTTCTTTCTAGGCACTGCTCATGTACAAGATGTTCCGCATTCTTGTGAATATTTATTGTCACTTCCGCCAAGCGTCCTGTGTCATCACTGTCATCACTGTGTCATCACTGCAAATGAAACGTAGTAAATCTACGTTTCATTTGCTGTGGGCTCCGTGCAGCCTTTGAAATGCTGGTTTTCAAGCATGAAGTCACAAAAATTTTCTGCAGTGAAGAAGCTGCGCGTTACTCTATGTAGGATGTTCGAGAATATGCATAAAGAAGCCTTTCTTTAAAGTGTTTCGTCTCTTAAATCTGAGCTTTTTACGAAAGCAACAGCCATTCGATCTTCAGCGCCGACCAGTGAAAGGTTGCTGCTGTTTCCGTCACCGAGTTAATGCTTTGTGGGCATGAGTTCGCCAAATAACACCTCTAGTTACACAAGTCTGCCCTTCATTCGTGGAAATAGTTCGGGAGTGTCGTCATACTTTCCATGACAATATACGTGTGTTGTAAAATGGAACGTAAACTAAAACGACATCGCCATTCACTTATGAATCAAGACTGGCTATGATTTGTACTTTGCATCAGTACTAAACAATTTTTCTCGCCATAATATTAAAATTCACGTTTAAGACAACACTTCTCAACAAAATATTTAGAAATGAGATAAAAAATTTATTATTCAAAAGTTTTCAAGCTCCTTGCTATTACTATTAGTTGGGTGACGTGCTGTAGTCTTCTTTCTTTGATCGCTGAGTGCCTTTTGGCAGCATTTTTTGAGGTTAAGTAGTGTTGATTCTGCGTTTGCACTCTGTTGAACAACTTAGCTCAGGAGAAATGCTTTGCCAGCTAATATTTCATATAAAGGATTAAAAAGCTATATATGATGTAATAGGGTTAAGTGGTAACAAAGGTGGTGTCATTCACGGGAATCTTAAAATGTAGGTGTAAACCGGTGTAGTCAATTAACTCATAAAATCAGACAATGGTTTTAGTGAGACAAATCAAGAAACCGAAAACAAAGTCGAGATATACTGTAATGGCAAGCAAACCCATACATCTTTTTTTTTTTAAGCTATGATCACGCGGGGCCAATGTAACGCTAGAAAACATGGACAAAAATCCGATTTCTAATCGAAAATCAGCCAGATCCTGCTGTTGTATGAATAGAAATGAGCCACATCCGGCCGCGAGAGCTACATTAATCAGCTTGAACTTCGTAGCTTCCCGTGCTTCCAGTGTGCTTTAATTTATTTCTTCTCTAGCATTACTTTACGATCGACTGCGTGCGATATGAAGAGATCGGATGTATATTTCAACCCAGAAGACAACGATGAGGAAGGAATCATTTGCCCCGCGGACGGGCAGCACGGCTGCGACTCTGCTACGTTTAACTTCAGAGTGTTTAGTTGGGCTAGTTCATATTGGCATCCTAAATTCATTATTACTTGCAAATTGGCAGATGCGCAAAGCAAAGCACAGGGCTAGCAATTGTCCTGTCGTTTTGTGTTCTGTCTGCTTCTGCCATATTGCTGCTAGTCAACAATTTAGGATGCTACTATGAATTGGAAGAAATTCTAGACCCCACACATTTTAGCTGCTTTGATCTTCTGTTGCCGAAGTAGGAAGATAAGAAAAAGGCTTACTTGCTCGTGTTAATGAAGCTCCGCAGTGCTCTAGATTGCACACAATGAATGTTCTGGTCGTTTTTTCTACTTAAACTACCGCTCTAATTATTTAAAATTGTCCTTTTCATAAAGAGAGCTGGAAATATTGCTTTGAATAAATTTTTGAACAAAATTTGGCCAAATCTAGAGTGTCACCAAACCAAAGTTTTACATGCTGACATTGACATTGACATGTTGGTATTGAGTTGCTCTGACTTACATGTAAAACACATCTTATAACAGCTTGGATAGCGCCACGGTTTTTGCGGATAAAAAACTGCTGCGGTTTTCTCAGGTTCGTTTGGGTTATTTTGAAAACACAAACTCCTGAAATCAAGGCCACGAACAAATCACCTAACGATAAGCGAGAAGCTGCAAGTCACTTCTATAATTTAAGTAATCCAACTACCTATAACAACGACTAATTACCTTGATTGCCGAACTAGTCCGAGCAAACGTGAGGCAACCTAATTCTCTTTCAAGCCAATTTGCAAAAACACAGGCACCATGTACCACTATCTTCACGCTCTGCGACTCCACCGTTACCAGGCAACGACGAGATGGGATCACCTCTTCGGCAGAGAAAGCAATTTGTGATCGATTAACGATTCTATGAATAAAAATGCAGCGGACTGCCGCAGGGCATCCCTCATTTATCTGCCCACTGCAGCACCGCAACGTCGTATCATTAGGGTTTGCTCAGCGATGGTCCAGTAACGAAAAGACAAAAAAAAGTACATTCTCTGATAACTTTTCGTGCTCATTCCATTCTAACCAAATAATAACAGAATAGCATGAGCGTAGCTGGAACAAAGGGACAAATTACAACTTCCTCGCAGAGTTCATTGCATACGTTTGCCTTGGGGGCAAACGAAACTTTCAGCGCACATATCAGGATCCTAGAGCAATTAGAAGTGAGGAGGTTGGGAGGGAATACAAGGATGGTGTGATGTTTTGTATACTGTTATCTTTTTCTTGGAATCATTTCATAATTGGTTTTGCATAAAGCAAGGCAGCATAGAAGTGCTCGGCTGACTATTTTTGCCGCACCCACAGGAGCCATGTCTTCCTCAAGCATTTATCAGGCCGGGATGCGTTCCATGCTAAAGAAAGAAGCTCAGTAATTATAGTGGTTTCCTCTTCGACAGTTCCGGACTTTTTTTTCCTATTTTTGCTTATTTCCGCTATCGACTATATAAACCAGAGCTAATCGATGGCGCAAGCTACAATCGTATCGAAAGGAGATCCTGTCCTTTTTCTGGCTGTCTTTTACTGAAGTAGCCTCCTCCAAGCGATTACTGACGATGTCTAGGAATAAGGTTTAATTCATGTTTTTTATTAGTTTTTTATTGTAGCCTTTTTCTTTTTTTTTGTCTGAGAGAATAAGACAACTTATACATGACTAGCGAGAAATTATACTCACAAAAGAATAACTGCAACCAGCCATAATTCGGATATACCACGCTCTTGTATGTCATAACGAGCCCCTCATTTCCCTTTTGTTGTCTGCTCAACCTTCTTGTAGAGACTTATTGATTTTTTTCCGTAAATACGTAGTCAACCTTTCTTTTAAGCACCATCTTTTTGCTGCCTTTGATTTTTGCTAATTGCTTATTGAAGGGCGGTCAGGCAGAAATATTAGCTAGCCCGATAATATAGCTAAACTTCAGCTGATTCGAAAAGAAAGACCATCAATCAGTACTACCAGCTGTGTGAGTAGCAGGAATTCGATTACGGTAATTCTTCAACAATTTTATTATTTCCTTCTGGTAAAAAAGAAGATTACAGAGGACAAAGCTGCAGTAAAGAAACAAGGGCAAGAATAAATTTGGATCGATGTCTTAGGCAGCCGACGCAACAAATATAGAAGTTAAGTACAAGATAATAGCTTCCGAGGAAAGTGTGCAGCGAAATGTGGACGAAAGCATTAAGAATTTCCAAGGGAAGCCTTTTTTTAACGCGAAAGCGTTAGTACCCCCCTACCGGAAAAAATTGTCCTGTGTCGGCGTAGGTGGCGTCGATCGTTTCAAACCTCGCAGCCGGATCGGCCGGAGCAATCGTCCGCTGCGGCAAGCTACGTAAGCCACCTAGATCACGTGATCTTGGGGCGTCATCACAACCTGCCAACCGGATTTTGAGGTAGCTGACCACAGTGGGAAGTGGGAGTTAACTTAATGATTGCTCGCGAGAGGATGTTCGAGAAGTGCAACTTCGGTCTCACAAGCCCCACCGATGGTAACACCGGTCATGGCAGGGCAGTGGACCATCCCTTCACCGCAGGATAATTGCGCCAGGAGTCGTGTGAGAACTCGCAGCCATATAGGAATGTAAAGTTGAGCATTACCAATTCCGCATATGTTGGTCAATAACCCATTAATGGTATCGCCTCACACCCTTAAGACGGAGCTGTAGTGTCTCCTGTAGTGTTTTTTTTCTCTCGTTCCCTTGTAATCATTGCGAAGACCTTTATTTCCTTTTTCTTCCACCCATGCGTCCACTGGGCCTTCTTGAGAGGTAGAAATTGCGTAATCCGCTGGAGTGTTGGGCACAAGATGTGTTCTAGAAGATGCGTTTTAGAATGCGATACCAGACTTCGATACACGTCTTAGCAGTGGGCTTCGGATTAATTTCGAATGCTTGGGGTACTTGAACATACATCGAGTGCGCATGGGCTCTTTCATCTCGGATTGTTCTAAGTGTGGCTTCAGAGGCAGCGAATAAACTGACGAATATCTGCTGATAACTTAAAGCAGTAGCAACCACGGAGCTTGAAGAGACTTTACTGGCGGCGACAAATAAGGAGGGCGAATGTGCTTTGTTGTGCATTGTTGTTTCTTTTCTTTTGTAACCTGGTTCATGCGTTATTCCGTCATGCTAAAGCTGCCATTCGAAGCGTCCAGAATGGCAATACATGTCGAGAAGCTTAGACTTCGCATTTGTACTTGACTGGCAGAGCCCGAAGAAACATAGGGTGCTCTTACGTTATAGTGCTATGTTACGTTCGATTCTATGGGCGTTTTTATGCGTGTGCGGGGGGAGGGGAGAATGGGGAGGAAGAGATTCAAGTAGGAGAGACCGCTGGCTTAGCGCATCATTCAACACAGAAAAGCTTTCAACCCACTTTTAGCGCTGTTAATTGGCCGTCTGCAATTGCAGCTTAAAGGCAACCTCTACTGCCTCATAGTTATACGACACTGGCGCAGCACAATGTGTCTTGAGCGTCAATTCGCCAGCGTTATCCATCCCGTTGGTCGATTTCTCCAGCCACCAATGTACAGCGGCCTTTTATGAATACCGTTTCCCCTGCGCTCCCCCCCCCCCCCCCCCCATCCTGAATCATCGTTTACCCCACCCCGCAAGAACGTTTTCGAATCATGTGACATATGCCATTAGGAAAATACGTTAATTGATCAGAGCTTCATGAGTTTTAAGCAAGTTTATTGTTTTTGAATCTGTGCCTATAAGTTTTATTACACTATAGCATAGATGGTGTGAATAGAAATGATAACAGCAATGCATCCCAATTCTTTTCTACGTGCGATAAGCTCACAACAATGCGTTTATTTTTTTCTTAAGCTTGACAAATAAGGTAAATTCTCCTTGCCGTTGTTGAAAAACTCTTAGTCGGGGGCTCATCAGAGTTTCACTCGCCATTTCGGCTTGCTTCGATCCATTTCACTAATGAGCTTTATTCTTGTGCTAGGAAAAACGGAAAGAAAACATAATCACAAAAAAGACAGCAGCCCTAGCGGCGTTGTACTCACAAAAAATTCTAGTCGTACTAAATTTTTATCTTAATAGAATTGGCAGGAAGAAGGACTAACGATATATGCAAGGGGCTTGAGCATCTTAGCACTGTAGCTTCTGCGTCCACGTAAAGAACAAGCCGCTTATCTATAGTAGTCTCCTAACGCCCATTATACCACGCGTCATTGGTCATTTCCCAGAAAGGAAGAGCCGCATACTTAGCTTACAAATTAAATTTAGGTTCTGACGCTGTGCCCTTTAAGTGGTTGTATTGTTGTTTGGTTAATATGGTTTAATGTCCCAAAGGCAGTTAGGCTATCAAGGATGCCGTAGCGAAGGGTTGCAGAAATTTTCGACCACCTGGGGTTGTTTATTGTGTACTTACAACGCACACTACACGGGCATCTATCAATCCGCATTCCTCGAAAACGAGCGCCTCGGCCTGAATCAAACCCAATATATAGTGCAAAAATTAATAAGTATTAATAAGCTATATATAGGTCTGACTTATACGTGGCAATGAAGATAAAACGTCACTTGGGTTATGCGTTAAATTATTAACCAATCTGAGAGAGAATGTGGTTTCAGCAGACATCAAACTGGCCAAATTAAAGTACGAAAGAGGACAAGATTCGAAGAAATGTGCGCACACCAGCAAATTGTTATACAAACAGATCAGAGTTCAGGAAAAAATACGGCGATTGAGAACAGCAGCAATGAAGCTTCTAGCCAAGCTCCTGAAAGAAATAAAGTAGCCGAACGCATTTATCTCCCTAGGACATCCGTGAAGCGGCCTTGCAAAAGATTTGGGCCTGTCGCAAAGAAACAGAACAAGCCGCAAAACGAAAAAAGCAGTGAGAACGATTAAAGGTAAGTCGAACAAAAGGCGTGGAAGAGCAGATAGGAAAGCGAATATTTATTGTTCATTCTGAAAGCAGCACATCAACCTTGCGGTGGGCGCCGCCGAGCAGCAGCCAGGATCATAGCGGCAATGTAATCAGCCGTAGTAAAAGCACCACCAGCATGGGATTCATTTGCAGTCAGTTAATTTGCATCAGTCAGATTACGGTTTCGTGGTACGTACAACGCCCCTCCCTATTTTCAACCTCCCGCACGTTCTGCAGCTTCCCGAGGGCAGTGTGTGCCCTGGCGAGAGAAACTGGACGCCATAGCTTAGATCGCCGAGTGAGCAAGCAATATGAAAAAACGGAAAGGGATAGCTTGAAGCGCTGTGCAATTTCAACGGAAAAAATAGAAATAGCGGGAGCAACAGCGAAGTAGCGTGGGTCACGCGAGAACGTTATCGAGAGACTACGCTTATTCTTGAATGCATGCACTCAGCCACCCGCGCCTTTGTGCTTGTGGAGGGCGCGGTAGCCAGTGAGGGGTGGAGGAGGATGGTAGTGCTTTTCAGAGAACTTATAATAATGAAATTAGTCTCTGTTTCTGCCAACTAGCTTCCGCCTTTTCTTCTGACTCGGTTGCTCGCTCAGTTTCCCTTAACCGTCCGCTCTATCGGCTAGATGTGCCTCTTTGCCCTGCTCTCCCTTCGAGTTTAGTTCATGAAAATTATTTCTGCGTTTCTGGGTAGGTCTTGCTGGGGGGAAGCTTTAATTTAAAACTTGCCGTATAAACAACAGCCCCCTGCAGTGCTTAGATAGGTAGTACGACAAAGATTAAGTTGACTCTGCCAACGGGGAGAAGTAAGCGAGGCAGTGAATAAACGTGACTTTAATGTTTGAATGCAGCAGCAAAGGGTACCGTGAGGTTCTATTAATTGCTTAACTTGCAGAGAAAATAGAGACAAGCAAGCAGTGATTAAGGAAGTTCCAAGCTGGAGATGAAGTGAACTTTTGAAAAAAGTTGTTTGTTCGCAAAATTACATCATAGCAGCAAAAACCAGAGTAAAACGGAATAGGAGCAGCGTGAGGACTGTTTTCGCACGGAACGCTCAATCATGCAATGTGTTCATTTAAGGCCTGCACGCTGAATGCTGATCGACAGAGCAAACTAGGCACACAAGATTGTGTGCGCCGCGTGGCGAATAGAAAGGTGCCCCAGGATTTCTAGCAGTCGTTCAGGGGGTTGCGTGTCGAGAATGTTCAAAGGCTCTCTTGGCTGATAAAGAAGCAACCAATGCTGAAATTAGGCTCAATGCATTCTCTCCAATCATATACTCAGGGGGGAATCGGAGTATAGAAGCATTGCACTTGGAGGTCTTTGAGAGAAATGTATAGCAGCAGGCCTGGGCTGCCGTCGTTATTGCAGAAATCCTGGTGCCGCACAGGCATTCGGTCATCAAAAAGGACTGCTCGGAGCGCAGAAAAAAAGAGGTAAGAAGGAATTCAACTCAAACCACTAGAAGGTTTGGAGTGGCTTTGTTCAATCGTATATATTGCAAGGTTAGGTCTTCAGAGGCAGAAAATGTCCCGAGAGATGACCGATGTACTGAGAGTTGCCTCCGCCGTAAAAAAAAAAAAACAGCTAAACATTACCATTATACGCCTGGATGGAGCATAGAGCCATAGCTTTCGGAAAAACTACCTCTTGTTCCATCTTGCTTGTTCACTCTGTTGTTTTTAAATGAACAAAGAACCCTGCGGTAGACATTAAAAGAAAAAAAACTAACTTGATCACGTAAGCTGTGTGATGCCAGTCGTAATGGACGACGGAGAAGGCCGCTGACAGTAAAAAGCTGATGACCCAGAAGCACTTTGTGTGAAAACAATACACATCTCGCAAAAAAAAGCGTGTAGAATGGTTTGGCATAGCAGGTAGCTTTGGAGGTTTAGCCGAGGTTTCCTAAGGTGTCAAGAAAAGAAAGTTAAAACGTGTCAATACATTTCACAGTGGCGAAAACTAGGTGGAAGGAATACTCTGGTCGTTATTTATTATTCTCATTTATGTCTTTGGGTCCTGCGAAAAGTTTAAAGTACAGTGCGAGGTATCAAGAATTTGTTGGTAGGTATTAGATTATTTATGTGATTGATTTGCTTAATTCACTCGACACAATCCGACAAACATGGCAAGATCTTGATTTGGGTGTAACCATCGCTATAGCGCTTTCGCACTAAAAAAAGAAAGTGCTGATATTCAACTTGCATTTTCCGAATACTTGGTTTGTTTTCGGAAAATTTTGGTTCGAAAGTAAAATTTGTTAATCATGGCTCGCGACGTCATCCGCGATTTTTATTATTTAGAGAGAAGCCATACGAAAGTAGCACGCACATATGTTTGTTGCTCTTGAGACCGCATGAGATTGAATTAAGTTGAATTTAATATGAGAGGTTCAGTTGCACGTTTCTTCCCGCAAGGCACCAGTCAGCGAGAGGAGTTTTACACCATGTTTATGTGCACGTTGTTACATTAACGCCTGAAGAAATTGTATGCCTGGCTGCGAGAGATGTTCCGTAATACTTAATGTAAATAGCATTCAGCCTCACAGTGAAAACGCGGTAAAGCGCCAGCGGATGACCATTCGACGACAATTTTCTCTTCCTTGTGGCGTTTGTGAGGCACCGTTGTGTCCAACACATCGCCGGTGAGAAGCCCTGTGCGTTCAGACACTTTCGAGAGCTTTCGAAATGAGAAGCCATGTCTCTCTGAACGAATTTTCTGGCAGGAAAGCAAGATATGGTTATTGGAGGCCACCGCTTTATCCTTGAGAGCCCAGACGGCGCATAATCAATAATTAAAATGTAAATTTGTAACCTTCAAGTTCATCTTATACTCCTTATACATTGCCTAGCTTCTGTTTCCTTATTTTCTACCCTCTGCTCATGTATATCACGCATCTATTTACAAAGTCTAAACTTTTCCATGATATTCTTTTACATGCTATGTATTTATCGTTTGATCCGTTTACTCACAATACATAGAAGTTTCTTGTACTTTATGTGACGAGTAAAATTTGACTTCCCTTAACTTTTCCTATTGTGTGTGCCAATGATATCAATGGCAATTTTGCGCCCAAAATAGTTCTTAATTCTGGTGATAGCGAACTTTTCTTCTTCGTTGGACAGTAGTAGTTTTTTTTTTAGTTTCTCGTTTATTGTGTTATATAGAACAGGTAAAATATTTGTTCGCAGCACATACTTATTTTGCCTATGCGCTCAATGCTGCAGAGCAGTATAAGATGGCGACATGTTAGAACCCTACTTTTCATTTCAGGTTTACTATATATCTAAAAATCTGCATGGTCTTAAATCTGGACTGAACGAAAACGCATTAAGACGATCGTAACGCACACGTGAAGAACGCGAATGGCGCGTGTGCGCCGATATTTTATCGTGTTGCTTGACTTTTTATCCACCTTGTTTCTATGCGAGATCCGAGCGCAGAAACAAAGCATAAAGATTCGAGCAATCCAGCGCGCATTGATACGAAACAGCGCATTTTGCTATTCGTGTCGAGTCAAAGCTCTAATCGTCTTCGTCACGGAAATGGTGTTTTTTTTTTATGCGTTCGTGGGCAGGACCTGTTGCAGGCTTCAAGAGAGAGATATATATATGGAGGGGCTGCTACATTAAGCCATTTAGATGCTGTTTGCCCTGTTCTGTTTAAAAACATGTCCATCCTTCTTCATACGCTGTAGAGGCTTGAAGATAGATGGGCAGTTTCGATACGGACGACGCCAACTATATATTTTCTTCACGCATGTGCGTAGTTGTGCACAAAACTTGTGAATTGTGGGAATTGTAGCATGGATATTACCACATTGTCTCCACATACAATACCAGTGATCATGCAGTCATTCATCTTTCCTGAACTTGACAATATGTGCCGAAAGTTCTCAGGCCACGTGCTCTGCTTTTGACCCGTGCAGGGTGGCATTGATGGCACCCTCCAAACTGAAACTCTCTGTGGGGATTAGAAGTATCTTCCTCTCTTATCAGTACTCTGGTTGCTTAGTAGGCCCATTAAGTACCATAATATCAAACTGAGAAGCAGATCCTTGGAGATGACAGCCCTGGAAAAATGTTTACCTGATCAAATTTTCTCAAAGAAATATTATTTGGGCGTTGCCTCTCTAACCATTAGGGATTCGCCACACTTGAACCACGCCTGGGCCCTCGTGCATTTAGGTTCATGTGCATGTTTTGCCTGATCAAACAGATATTTTGTTTTCAACCCGGTTTCCTTAAAGTTTTGTGCCTACTGGTTGTTGCAAACAAAAAAGCCGCCTTCTAAAATGTAGGTCTTGAATATAAAGAAAAAATGCTCCTACCGTTCTGAAACTGCACTTCTGTTCCTGCTTTCTCTTTGGCTTATGCCTATGTCAATGACATTACCATCATTGAAGCTTTCTTTCCTCTTCTTCATTGCACGTGTGAAAAAAGTACGATTCACTGTGGGCATTTAGCAGTATGGAACATCGCCGTGTTTCGTGCCGGTTGTAAAAAACAAAATTTTCCACAATTTTCACACGTTCATTACAAGCAGCTCCAAACCGCGACTAAATCATGCCAAGAAGAACACGCACTATAGTGTGTGTTCACAATCATGTGCGCAGCAAAAAAAAATATTGAAAGAGATACAATGCATAGCGCTCCTTTTTAATTCAGTAATAAATTCAGTAAATTCCTGAGCGCTGACCGGCTGATTGGAAACGTTAATCCACAGCTCTATGCCGGTCAGTGTCGCTTTTAATAGCGATGGCTGAAAGGAGGAGAAAAAACAAAAAACGAACAACAGCGTTGAGAGAGAGCTTTACCCAATAGAAACATTTCCCTTCCTCATAACTGTACGGCCATTACACCTTGTGCAACCACAATTGTGGTCTATACGTTATGTTTGAAAAATCCTAGTGTGGCTCCACACAACTAGCGCCCATGACAAGCTAGTTGGGAAATGAGAGGCTGTGCTGAAGGTCTCCACACAGCAGAAAGTTCATTTCTTTTAAATTTATCTTTTACGATTCGGTTTTCGCCGTGTATGTTTTAACCACAGCTGCGCCATGCGTTGGAGCCATGCACGAAGTGGGAGCATCAGGTGGAAGCAAGGGGGTAGTGTGTGACGTGTAAGCGGCTAAAAAAGAACTTGGTGGACAGGAAGGACACATTTTGGCTGGGCTTTCTGATCCATCACGCTTCGCTTGGCACTGATTGCGACGGCGACGTGCCCTGTTTTCCTGCCTAATTTGCCATGCCGGTGACGAAAAGCTGCCGACATTAGTTCTGCGGTTGCAGTTCCTCCCGGTGGTGCGTGGCTTACAAGTCGATCCCAGGATCCACAGCTCATGGTTTGCTTCTTATTTCATGTTTCAAAATATACTACCCCAGAAGTGGCGCCCCAGATATCTGAACGGCCTTCGCAAGAGGAAAACATGAAAGAGCACGCGTGTACAAAGCATATAGATGTCTAGGGTTGGATTTGAAGCCTAAAGCCCTTCTTGCTTTGTAGTCAAGGACTGGCGAAGAGAGGAGGGGCACCCGATGTGTGTCGTTTGGTTGATGGGAAATGGTATATTCTGCCCCAGAAGACTTCCGTGCAAAGAAAAGCGAACCCCTGAGATGCAGGCACATGGTGGGAGCTTATGGCTAAGGGTGCACATTTAATGACGGACGACAAATATATATCTCTGGTTGGTATGCATAGGCATCGAAATAATGTAAGCAGGTGCACCAGCCGCGCAGTACCGTTCTCTGAACTTCACAGTGCCCCAATTTCCGGTCTCGCCGCTCGGCTCGCGTTACACCTTCCCGAGGGCGAATCTTATTTGATTTGAAGGGGTTTAGCGTCCCAAAGCAACTCAGGTTATGAGGGACGTCGTAGAGGAGAACTTAGCATAATTTCGACCACCAGGGGTTTTTTAACCTGCACTGACATCGCACGGCACACAGGCCTCTAGCATTTCGCCTCGATCCACATGCCACCGCCGCGGCCGGGATCGAACCCGTGTCTTTCGGGTCAGAAACCGTGCACCACAACCATTGAGGCACCGCGGCCACTTCCGAGAGCGATTCTAGCTCAGACGTATTTTAGAATGCAATTAAGGGTTAAAAGGGACCAAGGTGAGATAATAATTTGTTTTGTGTTGATTTTGGTAAGGAAAAAACAAGAAAAATTTCTTTCGAAGTGAATTTCTGTTGAAGGATGCAGTGCTGATCCATTGCGCAAAGAAAGAATGGGAAGGAGAGCTTAAATTGCGCTCGAGTCCGTTCTCACAAAGTTTTTTTCTTTTTTTTCTTCCATGTTGCTCTACATGACCGGAAGCTGGGGAATTGCACTGTTATAAGAATACAGGCATGCGAACAAAGCAGCTAACTTGAAAGAGAAAAGCAGCGTGTGAAAATTTGGTTTAAGTGAAATAAATGCACGAGAAATTCAAGACTCCTCGACACACTTTTGTGATCAACCACAAACGTAACTGGAAACCTCAGGGGTATCGCAAAGCTCGCCATGTCACTAACCGAGAATTCAATGACAGCCCACCTAGCATGTAAAAGATGGCAATTGCTTGGTACGTTTCTATCTTCCGAATGCGAGGATCATCTTGTACGGCGTAGTTTTCTAAAGCATTTTAACGTAAATTTCTCCGAAACTAAGTCTAAAGGCACTGTGTGTAGAGTCATCGAACGCCAGGCAGAATTTTGTCAGCCTTCGAAGGCATCGAGAAGCGTCATCTAGCTTCACATAAGGTAGTTTTCAGTGCACAACGTTTAGCTGTTGCTCCAGCGTTCTCAGTGGACAACCTTTTTAGGAGCCCCAATGCATCGGCACAAACAACGCAAAATCACCAAATTTAAAGAGTTAAGAGTTGTAGTATTGCCGCTAGAGGATAGGCACTACAAAGACAAGAAATGATTGTGGTGGAAATGCGCTTCTATTCGCGGTGGAGAGGAAATCGCGTACACATTTCTATAGTTAATGGCCTTCATTGATTCCCCCATCTCCTTAACACTCGCGTTATTCTGTCAGCTATCTATATCTCACTCTTTTTGCGTATCTTGATGTTTGATCATTCTCCATCAACACAAATCTTATTAATCATGTTTTTTGTCATCTCTCCGGTTAATCCACCGCCTCAACATCTATGCTTTTTGTGGCGGTGTGTAGTGCAGCCAGAGGCCGCACTGGGCAACTGATTTGCAAGAAATGACTCGCATAACTAGCAGCTAAAGCGCCAACCGGTAAAGCGACAACACCTTCCACAACAATGAATTTCAAACCCATTGAAACAATGGGTGGGTAATGGCGCCGAGCAAAATAAACGAAACAGTTTTCAGCAACTTGAGCTGGTAACACCTCTTCAACATTTCGGCAGCATTACAACACTGTGCTACATTAAGCAACTTCGCAACATACTCTTGTGACATTCGTTTCCATCGATGGGACGGCATAGGAAATCTATTCAGCATGAAACACTTTTGACTATAGTCAAGTTCCAAGAGAGAGAGAGTAGTACGTACAACTTTCCATATAATGCTGCTCTGCTATCGTTTTTTGTGTTTTGTTCGAGAGTTTCTTCCAAGCCACTCAACTGATATTAATTTATTACTCAGCGCATATCTGTTGTCAGCAGAAGAAGTAATACACTGAGATAAATTCTGCCTCGCGAAGTAACGCTGTCCAGTGCTTAATTTTCCTGGAATGGCCTTTTTTTGGCGGAACGTCAGTACTTTTACTTCGAGTTGCGGAAAAAGCATCGACTAGCTTCAAATTCATTAAGAGACAGGGATTGTGTCGCAACATCATTTAAGCTAAAAGGTTTCCTCGTCTCACTGCTGTGGTGTGAAAGGGGCCGTATGTTCCACCGCACCACATTTACCGGTCAAACAGAGCCAAGTTCTTCCCTAATCTGCAGATACTAGAAGGGCAGAACTATTATTGCGGTAGCACCACGATTGCGCTAACAGCCCTGCACTCGTGAGTGTAATAGCGAAACTGACAACGCTGCGCCTACTAACGAAAGGATCGCGTATATGGTCGAAAACTGTGTTGCACCCGCAACTAAATTGCATTTCTTTCACTGTACACTCAGCGTTTTGCATATAAGACGCTCTATTTAGAATCCTGACTAGGAAGTGCAGAGATACACCTCACACCGACAGCGCCATACAAGTCGGAAGTGTTCCTTCATCTGAGATCCCTCGAAATATGCCTCCCCATGACAGCCTATTGAGCATGCATCCTTCAAAGCAAACAGAACTGCCAGGAAAACAACTACAACGGCCTCGATGCAAAAATGAGGGTAACCAACTCCAACCTGAGAGAACATCTTCGCCAGGCACAGAGAAAGAAAAGATTGATAGAGCTTGCAAGGCGCAGACACCCAGCGCTGTACCACTCGACTAACGCTCTGTCAATTGATTCTTAATCCTCAGAAGCATAGAGCCGGAGAGCGGCTGATATCCCCAGTGACATTTTTCTATAGAGGACGCCTACATAGCGCGAGGTCTGTCTGCTCTCTTCACGACACGCACTCGTTCCAGCGCATTTAGCCGAAAGTGTGAGTCAGGCCTGACAGCTCAGAGGCACCCAAGCAAACGATCACCGCAGCCGTCGCTGCTGTTTGGGCTGCTAATACTTGGCCGAGCGGCGGTTTCCGCAAGGTCTGCAGGGACAGTGTCCTGTGTAAACTACTTCTCCAGTCCTTTACACTTGCTTTCTGGCTCTGTCTTGTGCGCCTTCTCGGGCATACCCATTTAGGATTTTTTTTCCTTTTCCCTTTTTCCTTCTTTCTCTTCTCACATGCGTGGCTCTGATTTCACTGCCTCCTCTTCGTGCGACAAAGAGACCTCCTTGTGTGGAGCACTCTGCGGAATGAACCGAGACCCTGGCAGTGTGCGCCCAGACATGGTTTGTATATGCGTGTCAAAGCGAGTTTTGTGTAGGATGATAGTAGCGTACAGGGGCGTGGCAATAGATAACTCCACGGTGCTCCCAAAGCTGGGATCTAGGTCGATATTCCCGCCATTTGCAAAGTATGTCCCTGGAGAATCCTTGAAGTGTTCTTACTGAGGCGAATCAGTAGCAATCGGCCCGCTAACCGGTATGGGGCGCCAATCAGCTTGGTCGCTAAGTTAATGTTTAACGAGTGCTCTGCGAGCATTTATTCGCGCTGACGTTACTGAAGACGTGCTTTCATTCTTCGTGGAACGTCGAGTTAAGACTATGATGCGTATGCCTGCGCCTCCACACGTGTCTTTGTTTCTGAGCTAATAGCCTGAAATTGTGTGCTAGTTGCTTCAGAATAGTTTACAGTTGAGTAAGAAATGTAGTCTTTCAACGGCGACTTCGGCAGGCATATGCCCCTAGGGCACAAGTAAACTGAGTTTTTTTGTTGTTGCATGTATACGCGGAACTATGCATTTTGAGATGGCCGTGCAGGTTCCGCAGGAAAGGGAAGAGTATGCGTCTAGATTATTTAGTGCATAATTGCGTTGCCAAGATATAAGATTTCTCTTGGCGTCCGTGCTACAGAAACCTCTTGAAGCACCTAAACAAAACTAAGTATATAGCGTCCCAAAAGGTTAGGATGCCTAGAGCCATTGATCGCACAATATCGGTAATGATGATGGTGATGATTATGAATTTTTATGGCGCAAGGGCCTCTGTGGCCAAAGAGCGCCATGGCGCAAGGTGTTTTTATCTACCCAAGGTGGTGTCAAAGATTCATTTCCAAAGCATTTCACCCCGAATAAACCGAGCACCAGGCACGCACCATAGCGGGAGCGGGTGTGTGGCTTGCTCTCAAAACTCCGGGTGCAGACGCCATCACTGCACTTTTCAATTGGCACTGAAAATGACCTCAAGCAAAGTTTGCTGACCAGGACTCGAGCCCGTTCCTATATTCACTCTTCGCGTTTCTGAAGTGGAGTATTTTCCACTCGTAAACTTGAGAAGGGCCCAAAAGCGCTTGCACTTGACCGCCGTTGCAAGAAAAGTTGTATTAAATACAAATTTTTGTTCATTATAAGCGCCCAATCCTTAAGCACCTGTGTCTTTGCTTGAACGCTTCAAACGATAAAAGAGTACGAAGCACGGCTTCGGTAACACAGAACGTTCGTTATGCGACGGAGGTCGGCGAGGCGGTCATCGCTCGTAATGAGGGACTCGAGTGCCATGCCATGTGGGGCAGTGGTACTTTCGACCGTCCACTTGCGAGGGTTCTCGTGGCCGGTGATTTGAAGGGGTCTGTAACGAGGCATCGATTTCTTTTCAATTTCTGCACTATCTTACTGCGTCTTGTACTGGTGATTTTCAAATAGCAATTAAATAAAAAAGGCTGCCACTTGTGGGGGCCATACGCTTTCTTTTTTTTCATAATAAAGGAAGTAGCTTTTGTCCTGAATGAATGTAACTCTGAAGTTCTGCTGTTAAGAAAACCACGAAATATAACCCAACAATACCGCTTATCTACCATATTGAGTGATTGATTAGAAGTCCTCCTTAGGGCGAGAGCGAATCAATCTGGAAGGTTTGAAGCTTTAGAGCTGCGTCGTTTGCTCTGGCCAGAAATTCAATCGAAAATTGTGATGGAAGACTATCATTCATTATAGATTGCAGATTTTTCACAAAAACTAAAAGATTTTAAGGAGTACGTCATATCCCCGGGGATCAATAAATGTGCGCTCCTCAATCTTAGAGAATAACAAAAAAATTGCAATCGAATAGCAAATATACTTTGCTAGTGCAACGCTACAAGGGGGCAAAAAAAATCAGTTCCTAGGGCAAAACTAAAATATTCAGTTCTTTAAGCAGTGCGTAAAACTATAGGCTATATCAACACAAGGAAGTTCACGGATCTTCTCCCAGCCTTGTTATTTTCATTCGTACAAGCTTATAAAGATTTTGGCTTCCGTGGGCCAACTCTCTTGCATTCTTTAGGCCATTTACCAGCAGAAAGTGCCCTGATTAATTAAGAAGCGCTGCAGCTGGTTATGACCAGCGCGTTAAAGCGTTCAGACTACTACAAAGACTCATATCTAAGCGCTGGCGTTATAGAATGCTCAGCCAAACAACAGGAAAACGAAACCCTTTGAGAGGCCTTCGCCTTAAAAGTGCACAATATTGAAGCTAAATTTCTGACACAGCTGCTAGGCCAAGGAGGAAGGCCTCTCCAAGTGTTCAGCGGTATGCCCATTTAAAGCTGCCTCGGTCACTACTACACTTGCCGAATGAGATATTTCGAGAACAGTCAATAAAGTACCATTGCTATCTCTGAAACAGCGTAATCCAAACCCCTGCCCGCTGCTCCGGGCCGTTTTTGCCGAACCATGACAGATCAAAAGACGGTGGAGAGCAACGGTGGGTCCACTACTCTGTCTCTGGTCATCCCACTTTGTTAGGGCACAGTGGCCACCGTTAACAAAGCAGAGGCCCAACCTCGCCTAGCTATAGGGTGTGACTCTCTCAGAAAATTTAATCACTTTTAAGTTCAGTTCGTAAGGATGCGACACCGAAGTGTTAATCATTACAGAAGGACTCGTCAGTCGGACGCTCAGCTAAGAATCTTGTAGGATACGACGCGTCTTAGAGGAAGGACTCTCTGCCCTGAGGCCCCGTTAGATAAAGTAATTGTTTACAGTTATTGGTCTCAACATGTTCACACGATAGGAGCAGTCTACCACTTTCTTCTTGACAGCATTATTCAGCCCCCCACAAATGATGCTTTGGTCCCTGTCAGAGAACAACACACACACACACGCACACGCACACACACACACACACACACACACACACACACACACACACACACACACACACACACACACACACACACACACACACACACACACACACACACACACACACACACACACACACACACACACACACACACACACACACACACACACACACACACACACACACACACACACACACACACACACACACACACACACACACACACACACACACACACACACACACACACACACACACACACACACACACTCACTCACTCACTCACACACACCAACAAGGCTGCTCATGTGTCTTACCCTTCATACCCATGCATAACTGCACTTATAATTTTTTACAGCACTATCAGAACCCAGATTTTCACTGTATTTGTTTAGAATTTCATATCGCGTTATAAATTTTAACTTCCAGCATATATTTATTTGCCGCCACTTTAATGAATACAGGCCACATGTAAGGAATTAAAGTTACATAGCCTCCTGCATGGTTTTACTGTTAAATAATTTCAATTTTTTATAACTTTACATATTTTTATGCGGATACAGGTATGTACTACAAGCCTTTACTACACAATTAAGCATATTGTTAGCCAAAGATCTCTTGCCGAAGCCAAAGATTGCCGAAGCCATCCAAATGCACCTCCTCCGGCCGGATTTTCTCAAATGAAGCTGCACCCTTTTCGCAATCGTTTCCACTTAGGTGGCGCAAATTTCATCCATACTTCCTTTCCAACCTACTGCTCCTTCATATAGCACCTTCCACTCCCTGTGGCGCTGTTTTCGTCCCTTCACCTGGCTTCCGGTTCCGGTTTCGCCTTCCCCACCAACCCTCTCCTTCGCTTTTTCTCAGTGCCGTGCACACTACTTTGAGTTAAAGGAGGGACAAACACTGCAAACACAACAAACACACAACACTGCTGCTTTTCGGCATCGCTGGCTGCGCCTCGAAAAATATTTCGCCAAAAGGCCACAAGTAATATTTTCCTTAAATTAACGCCCTACCACCGCGTTCACGTCCATCGCTCCATTTACTCTAGAGCTCAGCACGACTTACCCCCTCAGCTGGAACATGCGCTTCGGGGCGATAACACGGCAGCGGTGTAAGGACAGGGGCAAAGTAACAAGAATGCCGAGCTAGGTTCGTAGTTAATCAGCCAAGCAGTGGATGCAAAGCAGCAGGTCTGCTGAGGGCACCTGTGATAAGTGAGCTTAGTATACGATATATTCACAACGATAGAACATGCCGCGCTGCCGAAATAGAGAGGGTAATGGAGGAGGAGAATGTTAACGAGAGGAAAAGGTAATGCAGGGGCACACGCGCTCTCCGACATCAAAAAGAGGGGCCTCTACTTCAGCTAGTGTCGCGACTAATGCGGCGCAGTTTCAAGTTTTCAGATCTTTATGAGGAGCGAGAGTTAGACTTCTTCGACCACTGCTCGTAGAAAGGCTACTAAAAACCAACACCACGTTTACAAACATACGTGTCGATCAAAGTAATACCCACTCTTAATTCTGCTCGTATCTGGCTACGTACATTTAATCTTGCTTGCCGCCAGGTGGCTCTGCTAAATCGCAAGCTCTAGCACTGTACTATTGTGAGAACAAAATTATGCCTGAAGGTATCGTCTGCGCCGCCATCTGCTAAGATGCACGATTGGCTTTCGTACACTTATCATTCAGTTTAGAAACTTTCTGTTGGAATGTCTAGTTTGAATGACTGTATCAGATAGCAAATGTAGCGCACGGGGTGGCATTCTCGGACCAGAGCAGAAGCTTGTGCGAATCGAAGAAATACCCAGCGGATTTCTTGGGAATATGCTTCGCATTACAACACGCATTTATGATGACCTTTTAGAAAGATATCAGCATTGAAAAAAATTTCCGTACGTCATGCTCTCCTTAAAAGTATTCCTTAAAAATTAACAAACAGTGGCCTTCGTAGGAGCACTGTGAACGTAGAAAATAATTTTAGATCACGTTGCAACCTGTGCATCTGAGTCCATGCGCTGCGCTCCTGATGGGTATACCCCGCGGGAGAGCAGATCCGGCAAGCACCTACTGCGGTGTTTTAAAACACATCGATTTTAAACCGATGTTCTACTTGCATATCATTTTTGGGAAATTCTAAATGAAGGGATGACCTTATAGCCGCACTGTGCAGTCAGAAAACTGTATTCACTACTCTTCTTTACACCCCACAATTAAGAGCCACACCTTCAGCTCTTACCCCTTTGGGGGACGGCAGCGCCTCAGCATCTTGCTTACATAACAGATCATGGATGCTCTGTGCCACTATCTCTGCAAAGAAGATGAATCTTTAAAAGAAGCATAAAAAAACTGGACAACGTTTCATTTTTGGGCACATGCTGCAATCGTACCAACCAAAAATATTTATTTTTACAACAAAGATAAGACCTCTTAATCCAGAGTTCCTAGCTCCAACACGCTAACAATCGTGTGGCTTCAACTTACGGCATCGAATCTCAAGGTTATCGTATTTTTCTTTCCGGCATGAAAATAAATATGCAGCTCGATATATTTCATGCACGTCACAACTCACTTTGTATTATTCTTTGTTTTCGTCGGTTGAACTGGTCCTAAAGCGGGTACCTCTGGTGCCTTGTTAATTTTTTAAAACTTAATAATAGCAGTTTCAGAATGTTTCTTCTCATCTATAGCAAAGCGAATGAAAAAAAAAAAACAAACGCACAGGAAGGTCTGAGAACTACTTATAATTGAGTGAGTGGTGCGGCTGGATACCTAACACGCATTTTTCAATGTCAAGAGGTGTAGAGAGCAGTACCCACCAGCCTAAATTTGAAAAGCGATTCAACGTTTAAAGTTCAGGAGTGGATTTTTTTTCTTGCAGTTGGACCTAGGTTTTATCGTTTGTAAAGAGACGTTTAAAATAATGTTCCGCAAGATAGGCTCAGAACGGCACAAGCACTTACCGGAGATACCCTGCTGCGCCAATGATCACCTCGGTGCCGGAGAACAGAAATCAGCGTAATTGTAGCTAAGAATGGCTTTTGGCTTCTTTCTTATACGCAATATTCTATATTCGCGTAAGCGGTCCTTCCAAAAAAAAGAGAACAGGAGGTTAGGAGGGCGGTGTTGCAGCAGAGCAAGCAGTCAAGGGATACGAAGATGAAACTCCCGTTCGCGCATCAGCCTCTACTCCCTGGAGTGCTATATATTAACTTCTGCTCGTGACAAATGAGAAACGCTCCGTGATTGCAAAATCAATATTCGTGTAATTTTTGTAAGTCGTGTTGTCGGCACTGAATGGAAGGAAGGCAAGTGAAAAGGAAAGAAAAAAAGGTGACGAGAGGTGCAGTGTATGCAGAGGTGAAGCAGGTAGTTGTGCAGAAGTCGTGTGGGGCGCAAGGGAAGAGACCTGCATGAGCAAGTTACAACCGATTAAGGGACAAAAACCAGCTTCTCGATCGCTATCGCATAGGGCATCTTGCCCTCGGCAGTCTGGGGCGACCACCCATGCTCAACGTCCAATACAGGCAGATAAGCCTCCCCACCCCGAAAAAGGAGAAAACGCGTACTTGAGTTAGGAGGTATATGCGATTGGAGCAGGCACATTTGTATTTTTGTAGGTAGGCGTTAAAACACGTCCCTACTGTTAACCTCCTTGGGGAAACTCGGAGACTGCCTGCGCTACGAACAACTATTTTCTATCTTAATTTAAATGTGTGTGTGTGTTTATCAGCACACATTTTTGAAGCTCTGGATTGAAAACGGACGCCTTCCCCATTGCCCAAACTCATGCCTCACATCTCTAATATAACCTCGAAACAATTACACCGAATGAAAAGTCAATTTAAAGGGCGTGCATTCATTCTTACACGAGATTTTGCGTGAGCTGGAGTACGCTGTGAAAAAGGCCAACGGGATTATGTAAGGGAAAAAAAGAGTTTGGCCTGTGCGTAATGGGTATATTGAGGCATATTCTAGCACGCGATGTTTTTCTGGCATCTGCAAGCATTTCCAGCGCTTCTTCTCCACATTTCAGAGCAGTAGTCAAAGTGTCTTACGCTGAACAATATCAGGCGCACATGATTCCCGTCATAATAGTTTCACAACAGCCATGCTCAACGCCATTTAGAGCCCACTAGCTCGATTAAGAGAAAAAAAAAATTGCGCGCATGGCTTTCGCAGCTCTGTCTTTCTGCACATCAGACTAGTGCCGTGCCAAAGAATGCGTGAAAACATGCCGCAGCCTTCTGACAAATTTCGAAAATTAGCTAAAGAAAACTCACAGTGCTGATGAAGAGTGGTGATGATTTCCAGCTAGATCCGTATAACCGGTCTAGTTTGAGAATTTAGAAACCCATTTGTTTTTCTTTCCCCGCAACTTCTAAATTGCGAAGTTGGACTGCTCTAACTCATTTTTCGAGCGCTTTCATACTGGAAATCCACTTTTCCACAAATTTGATAGTTCTAACCGTCCTCCCAACTAACGATGCAGCCCACAGTATATGCAACCTATTTATGTCATTTTACGTGCAGTAAAATACACTTCACTTTGTCGCACATAACTAAAAGCGGTTACAAGGCATATCTAGCTTCATCGCTCGGCTTTCAACGTGACGAAGCACGTCCGGCAGACTGTTACAAAAGGTGCACGCTCTGTCCGAGCGAGCATACCTCGCAGTAACTCCCACTTTGTAGTTTGGAGATGTGTGCGTGCTTGCTCTGATGAGACTCAGTAAGCAGCTTTAAGAAGAGAAGCAAAACTTCGACTATCATAGTGGCCACTCCGTGCTTCTGGCACAGTCCTATAAACCTCATGAGGAAACTCGTATGAGCGGACGGTGGTGATGGAAGGAAAAGAAGCCACAAGTGCTCTGGAAAAAAGACACGGAGGGCAATGCTCTCGAAATTCATTACCACCGATTCGTAATGCTGTAACCAAGTTTCCATTTGCTTAGATGAGCGTTGCATCATGGTAACTGTATGCTTGCTTTCTTGTCGTCTGGTCCAAATCTAATTTCAATTTGCCGGGCATAAAAAATACATCGAATAAAAAGGGACGCAGTTTAGCTGCTGTAGGAGAAAAGAAACACACATGCCCAAAACGAACGATCTCCACCCGGCTCAAAGCAGATTAGAAGCCGAGCGCTACGTGCAGGTTGGCAGAATCGCTCCTTCGTCCCTTGCCGCTAACACACTACAGTCGTAATGAATGCGAGTATTCGCAACCACACCACCAAGAACGCTGCCAACTGCTCTCTTCCTTCTTGAAATGGGGACTTTTAGTGGCCATTGAATAATAAAAGAAAGAAAACCAACGATCAGAAAAGCCATTTTCATTCAGGAAATCTGAGTCATTAAAAACGCACCCAAGATGGCACTTAAATTGTGCGACTCTGTAGAAATAAATTCTGCGCCATAACTCCGTGTTGCAAAATTTTGGGAAAGAAATTCCTGGCTGCTAAATTTAAGACAGGGCGCGGTTTGCTTCTGCTGCGTGCTAAAAAACCTACGTACACAAAAAGACTTCCCAAAGGACTGCATGCTTGCTTATCAATTCGGTAAGACAGCCTTTAGCCTCCACGCGGGTTCGGCTTTTCTCTTCGAATTATTGTAACATTGCCTGGATTTTGCGTAATGTCTGCTCTTGATTACAGCCGCATAGGGGTTGTGACCACACGTGGTAGGAAACGTTTCGTTTATGGGGTTTAAGTCCCAAAGCGACTCAGGCTATTAGGGACGCCGTGGTGAAGGGCTCCGGAAATTTCGACCACCTGGGGTTCTTTAAAGTTCGCTGACATCGCACAGTACAGGGGCATCTAGAATTTCACCTCCATCGAAATTCAATCGCCGTAGCCGGGATCGAACCCGTGTCTTTCGGGCCAGCAGCCGAGCACTATAACCACTGAGCCACCGCGGCGGCTCATGGTAGGAAACGCTTCGAAATTATATATGCGGGTCGTAGGCGGGATTAACATTGGTTGTCAAAATATACTGAAAGACAAAAAAAAGAGGAACCCTTTCTTTTGCTGAAAATTATTACGGCGCAGAAGCCAGAAAACCGACTCCATGGAAAAGAGGGACACAACGCTGTCAATGTATCGCTTCTGATAATCATTGCTGTCATATACTTTTCTTCTTGTTTTTAATTAGAGGCTAGCCGGTGTATACGTCCGCAAAATTCGCTAAAAAAGTGGCAGCTTTCTGTCAAAGAAGCACGCTTGCGAGATATTTGGTTCATTGAGCGGGCTAAGGGTATGGCGCCCTTGTATTTAACATTTTAACCGCGGCTCTAGCTGCTCTGACTGAATATTTCTGACTTGGAAACGAAAATGTGATGTTTTTCATAGCGCCAAACAGTATTTTCCATGCCTTTATTTTTTCTTAAAAGGAAACATCTGACAGAAGTCTGTCTGGTTGGGAAATTAATTTAGTAGAAAGATGACTGACGCCAACCAAGTATATTTTTTTTTTGAAAAACACAACGTTTCGGGACCGGCTCGGTTCCTTCTTCAAGGTGTGACTCTTTTTCTTTCATCGTTTTCCTGTTTTGAGAAAACTTCCCACTGTAGGACTTTCTGCCCCTCTCATTTCAGCCATGTTATTTTTTGCTTTCCTTTCACGCACGCTCGGAGCTCAGGTTAGCATATGTGGAGCTCATGGACTAAACGGTGGCAAAGCAAATAAGGTTCTGTTTAAAGGCACTTCAAAAAAAATTGGCATAAGGGTCCGCATAGTATTCCTCTTGTCATTGAGTACAATCTTGTAGAAGAACACTCATTCCGTTGTTTCAAATAAAATCCGAAGTGTCTATCTCCTCGCTCCTCTTTCTTAGGGCCGAGGAGTTCATCAGCAAAAATTTTCTACAAGCAATGTTATACAAATATTTCCTTCTGACCAGCATACTGTGTGATGGAGGAAGGAGCTGATATAAAGGACATCAAAAAACTGCCGTTTTTCCAATTTCAAAAAGTTGCGCATCAAAAATTTCATAAACTCTTCCAGAAACACGGCTATTGCTCGTGGACTTGGTAGAGGTTTGCTTCCGGTGGCTCTCCCGATAACCTGGGCAGGAAGTTATTGTTGGCGTCCTGAAACGTTTCTTTCTACACTCTCTTTGAGTTTTGGCAACACTGAACAGTTCGTCTGAATGCGGCAAGTGCCCTCATCAAATAATATAGTTTTGCACCGGTCAGAGCGCAAGAATTTTATTCAATGCCTCTATTGAAAATTGTGCAACTTATATAATCAAAAGAGTGTGGGTGTTTTAGGTTGCGACACACATACGCTTTTTTGTCCCTGAGAATTCGCTCTGTGTATACCCCTGTATAAAAGAATAGAAAGAAATAGAACGTGTGGTACTCTTACACTACAGTTTCACAAAAGGACCGGGCATGTAACTTTATTCGTTCCACGGCCAGAATAAATATTTGTCAGCACACTTAATTCTTTCATTTCAGAGATTTGTGTTGCATTTCTGTCTCCTATCTGAAAGCCGTGAAAATAAACAGAGATATAAATCGACGGCCAGCGATAAACAATAAACAGGCTAAAATAGATAACAAAGTGACGCTTAGCCTTCGCATGTTCCAGAGGGGGCAGGCTGAAGAACGTCGACGCTTTCGTGTATACCTCGCGAAAGCACAATGACAATCTTGCCGGGGAAAAAGAATCAGAGAAAGCTAAGATAAATGTGTAAAATAATGTTGTCCTGAAATGGTTCCAGTCCACTTTTTTCGCTGTCGAATGCATGTCAAAGAAAATCGTGATGACGGCATAAATTATTTTTCTTCTACCTTCGCCCTTACTTTTTTCGTTAGCCAGCACCGTAGACGCAGTCAAGAACTGATATACACGATAGTTCGCCGCCTTTATTACCTCGCCGGCGCCAACGACAGGAACTGCCAGACCAACGCGAAATCCCAGCACAGCCCTGTCGGCTTCCTGAATGCGGGCTTCATGCCAGCAGACTAGACGCTCTGCCGCATAAGGAGGCCTACTGAATCTTACCGGCGCCCCTAGGCCCTGTTTAATAACAAGCCAAAATAAAACATGACCTCCTTAATTTTTTTTAAAGCCGGGGTATAATATACAGGCAGGGACTGCCATAGGATGAATAGAAAGGAAAGCCGAAATTTATGGGGAACGACCTGAGCATGCCTTAGTGCCCTTACCAGACGGGTTAAAGTAATCTCCATCGTCGTATGAGGAACTCTTTACATAAATCACATTATGCAAATACATGCTCCAGCGTAGAATCCCAGCGCCACCGGCGTGCAACCCGAATGACGGTAAGCCGTTCGCTAGGTTCCTACTAAGCTCCTGAAGGCAGTGAGCAACGTCTTCGGGCCTTTTCGGAGGCACCACTCGATCCGCCCCAGTCAGTCTTCGAGACGAGTTTGCTAAGAATCACTTCTGGCGGGCATTTGCCGTCCCCTGTGCAGTAGTGCAAAAGTTCTTGGTTATTTTTAAAGGCACATGAATGATAAATTATTCAAGGCGCATACTCTGGAAACAATTATTATTCTGATTTCTTTACATGCCCGAACTGCTTCTACTACGACCTTGCTGAGTGAAAAATTAGAGGTTGATAGTAGCCTTAACCACCTAAAAATACCAAAAACTCGCGGCAACATAAGACAGCGAACGTGAACGGGTGAATGATCGCTTCCTCGTGCTGCAGGACAAAGTAGATAGAAGTGTTGAGAAGAATTGCTTTTAATTGACGTGTAGATGAAGCATTTTCTCTTTTCTACAACAAGTAGAACTGCATAAAGATGCGATAGATACAAAACAGAAACAGAAAAACAAACTGTCCATTGACTTTTCAAGTTACAGCGAATACAACATATAATCATCATCATCACCATTAGCCTGACTACGCCCACTGCAGGGCAGAGGCCTCTCCCATGTCTCTGCATTTAACCCTGTTCTTTGGCAGGGTTAATTTCTCTGCCCACCTAACTATCTGCCGCCCCCTGCTACGCTTGTTTCTGCAGGTAACCTCCCTGCCTTTCCTCTTCCTCCTCCTCTTCCTCCTTCCTGCTGCGCTTGCCTTCTCTTAGAATGCACTCCGTTACTCTTGAGGACCAGCGGTTATCTTGCCTTCGCATTACATGCCCTGCCCAAGCCCTTTTCTTCCTCTTGATTTCAACTGAGATATCAATAACCCGCATCTGTTTCCCCCCCCCCTCCCCCTCTCTGTCCGCTTCAGGTTTCTTAACGTCACACCTGTCATGTTTCTTTCCATAGCTCGCTGCGTTGTCTTTAACTTGAGCTGAACGCTTTCCTTAGCCTCCACGTTTCTGGCCCATAGGTGCAGTACCAGTAAGATACAAGTGTTGTATACTTTTCTCTAGAGCAATATCGATAAACTGCTATTCATCTCCTAAGAGAACCTGCCATATGCGCTCCACTCCATTCTTATTGAAGTTATTTGTCTACCATGAACCGGGAGTAGGTCAACAGACCTACTATTTGGTTAATACCTACCATATTCCCTTTCACAATGGCTTGCATAGAACGTCAACTGCAGTTTCACGCATTGAGTAATGAGCCCCTGCTTGGTACAGAGTATTATCAGCAATGATAACCCCACGTGATGTTTGCTCACGCACCTCACGGTAATGTGAAGTATCGGTGATGCTTTTGCGGCAATATCCTAGAGCAATCCCGGAAAGCAATAAGCCAGTGTCATTACTAATGGAGGACTCTTTGTTCACTTCAGATTTATATTCCAAATTTTTACCATTTTAAATAAATGCAATTTCCTTCCTCTTTCAGTATCGCACAAAACCTCGCCATTATTCTCAGCTAGCTATCCTGTGATAATACTAACCGATAATAATGCTGAGAGAAGGCGTTCCATCTCTTATTCACGGCTGCACCAAATCATGGCCAGCCACCTGCCGTAGGTGTGTGCTCTTTCTACGAACTCTGAAAACCACAGCAAAAAAACTCTTTGAACATGCACTTGAACCAGCCCATAAGGAGATTATGCTGTAACAAGTATGTCCAAACCCCATCACTCCAGGGCCACGTTAAGAAGTAAGCTAAGGAGAACCGAACACACAATTCAAGTAATTATCCTTTAGTTGTTCCATCATTGCTTTTTGTCGCCAAGAGCTTCTGGGTTTGATTCTGCTTCACTGCGTAGTTTTGTTCCTCTGTTTATTTACTGCGGGCGCGCGGTAGCCATGTGACGCATTACACTGGCGTGGTGTTGAGAACGTTGCGTTAAACTTGCTCGACAGCCTCCCTTCCTGCTTGTAACAGAGGCGAATATGCGACAGTGGAACTCACTATGCAATGAAACTCCAAATTTTAGGGCTTCTCAAGCTGGACATGTTGCGCGCGTAGCAGCACCTTGGTCAGTGCGGACCAGCGCATCTGAAATCGAAGTGTTTGAGGTGCCACGTGCACTGAAGCCAGAGAAAAAAATACTGCTGCCGTTCGCTTTACATAGTAAGCTATGAGCGCAGTGCTTACCTCACTTGCATGTCAGACTTGAGAGGACGCCTGGCCGGGAAGAATTTCTAAACAGCTAATATTAGGTTTACGTTCAAGTAGCTTGTGCTAGTGCAAGACGTTCCATAAAGATCTGAAGGAGCCTCATGCGAAAAAAATTACTCTATAAAACCTGCGTACCAGGTGGTCAGGTATGCACTAATGCCTAATATTGTCATATGGTGTGGATTATGTCACAGATAAGTGTTGTGATGGCGAAGACAGCTATGAAAGCAATGAGGCGACGGTAGCTGATATCGTGTGTAAGAAGACCGCGAAAAACTACGCAAGAAACATGTCCAGTTTTTGGTAATGCAATTTTTTGTTATTGCTGCAACACTACCATAAAAAACTGCATCTGTGTCGTCCAGAACAAAATAATGTAATAAATATATTTCTGCGCACAAATATGCAATAAAAATCTGCAATTCCCAATGCCGATCAGAAATCGCTCTGAAGCACTTGTGAAATTAGTAAGTTGAGGCACCTGCATCGACGTGAAATACGGCACTGATCTCAAACTTGAGGTTTGTTATGAATGCAGCCAGGTAAAACACAAATAAAATTACTTCATCAACAATGCAACCATGAAACTCTTTCCAACGCCATAAACGTTTTCGCGTCCAAGCTTCCACAAGAACGCTCATAGTATAGCTGCAGCTAGCGATCCCAAAGGCAAAACATACAACAGCTACAAAATCTAGTGAACAAAAAAAGGTCAGCGACCATAAGGTTCATAAGCGCCAAACTGACGACTTTGGTATAGTGCCACTTGCAACAGACTGGTATTCCTCTGAGGGGCACACAAAAAATTGCTTTTAAGTTGTTGGTTTACCACTCGCTTGACGGCTAGTGTCGCTGAACTTCGGCTGGTCGGGTGTTACAGCGAGCATACTCAATCTGCCAAGCGGGGAAGCATTGTCTTTAGGCTCATCAAGTGGTCCTCCGGCGACGTCTTTTGGCAGAAACAGCACTCCCACGGACAGCCCAGCAATACCCATACCTATAGCTGCTCTTGGTAAAGCCTTCATATTGGGCGGCAACCGTATTTCTACCTGCTTCACAAGACCCGCCAACATGGCACCTAGAGAACCACCCATATGTGCTACAGAGAATCCGGTATTTCGCACATGCGCAGGGAATGTGTCCACAGTGTGTATGTAGAGAGATACGTAGGCCATGTTGAACAGCGTGTAAGCGACGGCGATTGACCAGGCAAGTGGCGTTAAGAGCGCGCTAAGAGTCAACATCGACTGTGCAGTTACGAATAAGGAATACAGGAGCGAGATAACGACGAAAGGATAGCGGTGACCATATGTGGTTGTGACGAAGTACGAGGCTACCATCGCAAGCGCATTCAAGAGTCTGGCAGCCCACTTCATGTCGCGCAGCACGTTTGAGACTAGGTCTGCGTTAGGGCTGTGGTGGGCGATGTGGGAAAACAACCAGCAGCCGAATATCACAAGGCTGCGCGACCGCATTGTGCCGGCGTTAAGACTAGAGAAGTCAGGCGGCAGTGCCGCTCTAGCCTTGTCCGTAAGGAGCAGTGCTTCAATGACTGCCTGCACACGCAGCTTGACCAGACGCGCGTCCTCGTTGCTCACTCGGGCAGCCCAGAGCGCCACCCGCTCGGCTTCTTCACTCCTGGCGTGCATGATTAGCCACTGAAGAGACTCGCCTGTCAGGTAGACCGTGACGATGAGCAGGAGAGACGGCGCTGCTATAGCGAGATGAAGGTTTCTCCAGTGGAAGGTGATGGCAGCCAAGGTAGTCACGTATGTGGGAGCCAATACTGTTGGCATGCAGACAGCCAGGGCTACGAACGCCTCACGTCTACCTGGTGGTGTTGATTCGAAGAGCACAACGCTGGTGGTAAGCCCCAGCACACTTGCGGATGCCGACGACAAGGAACGCAGTATCACGAACGTGTCCAAGGACTGGGCGAAGCACTGGGCAACCGCGGACCAGAACAGCACAAAAGCTGCCCCGCACAGCACAGGACGGCGCCCAAATCGATCCGAGGCAAGCCCCATGAGTGGGACGCACACGACGCTGCCAGTCATGAAGGCCACTTCAGACAATGACAGAAGCCAGGCTCTGTTGCAGACTAGATCCCACTCCATGATAACGGAGTAGCCGTGGGCGCTTCTGTTGTAGTCCCAGTGCTCGCAGGGAATTTCGGTAGCGTTGTCCTTGGAATCCACGGGGTGTGGCCCGTCGTAGCGTGAGCAGTGGTTGTAGCTGCCGTCGGGCCGACGCGGAATGCTGGAGTTGAACCACTGTCCCGTGGACATGTACGAGTATTCCGACGGCGGCCGACACCAGTAGGCGATGGGGAAGTAGTATGAGATCTGGGTGGAAGTCTGCGCAAACGACACAAAGATGGCGGCCTGGGCGAACAGCAGTAAGAGTACCTGAAAGCGACCGTCCCCGAAGACGTAGGTGTTTTGAGCCATGCGCTCCGCAAAGCGGCGGTCCTCACTCCTTTTGGTGAAGGGGACGGAGATACTGGCCTGGATACTGCCACGTCCATCTTTCAAGTTGGGTTCACGCATGATTAGATCGAATGCGCTTGAATCCTTTTGTTATTCTTCTCTTCTTCTGTATGCTTTCAGCAGCCAAGGATTCGGGTTAAGTATGTTCCGTGGATACTTTCATGACTACATTATTGCAAATGCAAGGCTCTCTTTTTAACTGTATTGAAAATTATTTCACATGTCTAAAAATATTCGTTTTCCCTTTTTACTTCGAATTTTTTATTTATTTTTCTTCAGTTACTTTCTTTAGAGTTTCTGTAAGTTGACCATTCTGCTTCTACGTCTCATGCCTCTGATTTTCTTGCAATCGCCTATGAAATTTTCCATGACATTTGCCCCCAAACCCGGTCCAAACACCCGGTGTGTGTATGTGCCATAACTATTGAGGTCAACAAAAGCAACAATACGCTCCAGAGAGGCGTTCAAAATATGGAGGTAATGAATTCCAAAGTGATATCATAAAAAATCAACGCGGTACTGCTATTTCAAAAGTGTATTAGCTCTCGACCGTATTAACTACCACAAGCGTTGTGAGAAGCGGGACGAGGGGCATGTAGAAATTCTTCAAATATATGAAAAGTGGGAGACTGACAAAAAAAAAAAAGAGAACACTGTAAACAAGGACACAATATTAGGTGTAAATGTACAGAATAGGGACACTGTAATGCAAACGTACCTTCGAACCAGTCAGGCCGTAGAGGTTGCCAAGGAAGTACTACTTCAAGAGGAGCGATTAATAGGGAGGAAACAAGTATAAAGATTAAAAAAAACTCGAAAAGCTGAGAAGGTATTAAACTAAACTACAATGCCCACAATACCTCCACCTGTAGCGGATCTACATCACACACGTATATGAAGAGAAAGTCACAGGGGTCTTTATTTGCCGTACCAATGATGTAGACATGAAGCAAGTCTGAGGGGAGGATTAGGTAATAATCCTGACCCTTCGGGGCTTCTTAAAAGAAGTCAAAATAATCTCTTTACGCACACGTTCTTCTACTTCTCACCACTTGAATGTTTTCACCGTGCCCAGGGGTCAAAAGTAAAAACTACTTCCCAGCTTCCCAAACTTACATCTACTTGACCACACGTGCCTGCTGCTCTAGAATGCACCCTACTCGAAGTCAATGGTCATTATAGTTAGGCCCCGCCTACATAACATTCTCCCCGACCCAGTTTTGAACGCAGAGTGCTTCGATTTTGAGAACTACGAGGACTTTATTATTCAGTCCAGAGAGTGTCCAGTATATAAATAATGAGAGAGGGAAAATTGCGCTTGTCGCTGCTTCACTACGGCACAACAATAGAGGAAGGGAGCCATGGCGCAGCGTCTACAGCCGCCCCTTGCACCCGCCTTATATCGCTTTCTCCTTCTCCATGCATCGCTCTGGTTTTTGTCAAGCCGATGGAAGCCCCTTACTGCTGACGTCACGTGTGCCTCACAGAAATACAGAGATTCGAATAGAAGACGGCAGTGGGTGAAAAGTAATCACAAAATACCTAATTTTTATTGCGCTAGCTTTGTTGTCTTAGTGATAAGTACTTCAACAAGGCGCATGAAATTGAAATTCGGTTGTTTTCCCGCTAGAAGCACTGTTCGCCTCACAGCATTGCTACTGGCGTTTAATGGAGCTGGTTTCGTTAAGCACGTGAAAAAGTCATCAGTGCACGCAAGGGGATGGTAATTGATCTCTACTGGCGCGTTCCATGAATTTTTCTGCACGAAAATAAAAGCAAGTCCGGAGAAATTTAGTGTTACAGTTTGACGCAGCTTTGTTGTCATTTGCCTAGTGCGCCCTAATTATCGCGGTCTGCGCCATTTGTTTACAATAAATCATGAAATCACGTTAACTAGCATCCACATTGATCTCAAGAGAACGAAGATGAAGCGGCACGTTGCTTAGAAAACGACTATCCTAAAGTTAATAGTAAAGAAAATGTTGCAACAAGACGGAAAGAAACTCTTAAATTCACAGTCGGCTAGTGTAGAAATCCTGTTGCGTATCAAGGCGAATAATACCGTTCCTGACGATTTTGGCTGGTCTTCGGCTTATATATGCATATTTGTTCAACAGGATACGCACACGTCATACATCAATCTGCGACCCAGTCAGTTTGTGAACAAAGCCTTAAAAAGTAGAAAAAACGCACATAAACATGACAGCAAATACGACAGTAGGTAAGCCCACACATAGTCTCTTTACACCTGAGTAAAAAAAGTTGGTAGTAACGCTTGTGAATCGCCGTATGTGTCTCATTCCTCGTGCGTTAACCCTGTTTCTACCTTAATTTTTTTACAATACATACTTCCGCTTCCTGCATCTCCTGTTTTTTGTTTGTGTTTGGAAACTTCTACGCAAATCGGGCAGCGCTTCTCCACAGTCAAACACTGCTGCAACTACGGATGCAACAAGCTGTAGGAGCCGAGGCGGGAGCTAAACACAGAGGTTCCGTTATCCCGCGCCGTTGGCTTCGGATATAGATAAAGGCCCCCTGACGAGCTCCAACCTAGTCGATCTTTCGCGAGGGAGGCAAGATCGGGGGGAAAGTACGAACAAAACGCTGAGAGCAGCCGCCCGTGACGCGGCTTTTATAATTACAGGAGATTAATTGACTCGCCAAACCCTAAGCGAGGCGCGTGCTTACATCGGTTGGTCTGGTTTAGGGCCCTAAGGCGAGAGCAGCCCTGGGGAGAAACTTGGTTGGTTGAGAGCAGGAGAGGACGGGGACTGGAGCACAGTAAGTGTTTATTCGCCAACGATCGCGAGGTCTTAGGAGTGGCGGAGAGCGGTGCACAAGAGAGGAAGAGATCTCAGTGTGCATGTGGCCCGAACAACTCTGTGGCCTTGGTCTCGCCTTCCATACTTTTTTTTTTGGCCTCTCACAAATTTTACAAATCGTTTCAGCTTCGGAAGCAGGCTTCCAATCGCGTGCTCCCCCCTACGTAGATCTCTCTTTGTTTATACGTTGCGTCTTTACTGCAAGGTTCTGGTTTTCTATTCATAACTTTTTTTACCAGAAGGCGTCGGACGGTGTACCCCGCTTTTGGTCACATCCTTGTAAGGACAAATATTTGTGGGAGCCAAAGAGTAAAGAGTACTTATGAGAAGTACAAGTTAATGAAAAACAATGAATATAAAAGAAAGGCAGGAAATAACCATTTATTCCTTCTCCGCCCCAAAGTATAAGAAAAACCTTTCCAGGTAAGCTTCACAGCCTAAATAGTCCGCATCGCGGGGATGTTGGAGCGCTTCGAGCATCTTGTGATCTAATGCATTGTTGTTTTCGGTTTCTTTAAGTGATGGAAGCGCGCTACGCGGACCGGTGTAAACATGAGCATAATAATTGAGTAAAGCTACACCACCAGTACTATTCAATAGCGGTGAGCTTATCATTGGCGGCCGCGTGCAGGAAATAAACTCATTCTCGAGGTGTTGGTGTGGTGTCATCAACATACACAGAATGCTTTGTACTCTAGACGTATAAGATCATATACACCCATTTCCTAACAGTAGCCTATATAGCTTTAAAATAGATCTTTTTGTTTATCCACAGCTCTCAGAAATATTATATTCTTATCTAGGCTAAAACGAATGTGCGGATCGATCTCACTCCTTGCGAACTATTCCGATGCAACCTTTTCATGGGTGGCTGCTGAAAATCAAAGATGAGCTAGCCATCCACTGCAACCACAGAAAAGAAACTAAACTTTTTGCCGCTTCGACAATTTTTTTCTCTCCTTTTAGCACGCCACCTGCGCCACTTAAAACCTGCTAGCACAGACTAGTTCCTCCATTAACGATCTCTACCACAGCCGGATATATACGCAGATCTCGTGCGCACCCACATTGGCAATTTTTTGTGCCACCCCAAGAAAAACTCACATATAATGTCCAATCGCTACGGCACTACTGCACTCATATCCCATAAGCCTTCTCTTTTTTCCTTCTCTATTCTACATTCCTTTCTATTCAAACGCTTAACCACTCTACACGCCCATATTTCTCCGAAAGAAACGCTAGGGCCGCTACTGGAGGCCACATCCATCATGACAAAATTGAGCGCTCAGCAGTAGAAGGATTGCCTAGACGCCGCGCACAAAATTTCCTAGATAACACAGCCCATCTAAAAGGCTATGGCTGTCTCTTATATGTTGTAGGAATGTCCGAGCTGGGCGTATGCTGACAGTTCTACCATGCTGGGTTCTTCTCTTCCCCTGCTATTACCACGAATAGCTTGTAAATAAGCGTAAAAATAGCAGTTTTGTAAGGCTTCTCTACACTTTATGGACTCTGATTATGCGCCTGCTCTGATGCAGATTTCAAAAAGTCTCGGCTGCCTTCATGTGAACAACAGCTTCTGGCACATGGAGTGTTTATGCATAGTTCCAGTTCATGCACAAAACTCGGTTACAGCTGGAAGCCTGCCTACACGAACAATTTAGCGAGGAAAGGGCGCTAAGTATACACTCGTTTTAATATACGGTTTGTTCTCCATGCGCAGCCACTCACGTTCCACCGAAAAGTCGAGAACGGCTACTGCTCCGTCGCAATAAAGTCCTCTCCTCCGCTCTCAACAGCGCCTCGGTGGTGAACTATGCACTCAACCTAGATCACTGTGTGAACCTTAATAGGACCTGCGAGCGCGAAGCAAATAGCTTGAGTCGTTTATCAAGTCATTCAAGTGCGTCTCCATGGAAAACTTGCTCGATTTCAAAGCCACTCGAAAAGCACGCAGTTACGCTTTCTTATATCATATGGCCTCGCTCTGTTCTCCTTATTGCTCGAGTCTCTCGTGAAGCAGCTAACAGGAACGAATCAGGTTTTTCAATTTCGAAATATTGCTAAAGACATTTACCAATGTTATCCTCAGAAGTTCCTTTCGAACTCCAGTTTTGAAAGAAAAGACTGCCAGTTGTTCTTTCTAAACTCGAATCTAGCGACACTTTCATTGTTATAAAGGTTAATTTCGCTTTCATTTCTTGTCGGTGAAATACGCTATAAAGATAGAGAGAATATCGTAGTGAAATGAATCGCAGGAGGCTTGCACTTGCACTGAGATTGATTGCTGCAGTCTACTACTATGCACTCAGCAGTAAAAAGCTTGTAAAGAGCTCGAATGGTTGTAGATGAAGATGGAAGATCGGTAAAAGCCTCGCACGAACGATGGCTGCTGCAAAATTTATGAACCGCCAGCACGCGAGCATGTGCTCTTAAAGGCACCTTAAAAAAGTTTTGGTGAGTACAGCCTCACTGTACAAAACGCAGGAACTGAAATAGAATCAGAGTGGTGCGTATTCTTAAGTAATCCTCGCAGAATTCACTGATTACTCACTAGAAAGCGGCGGTAAAAACGAACACGCCATAAAAGGAGGAGGGATACGAAAGGCTTCGGCAAAAATGCACGGGCTTCTTATACAGAGTCACATTCAGCCGTAATCACTTCCTCGTGCGGTGAGAAACTAGAGAGGACTAAAAGGTGCCTGTATAAAAGTGATAAGAAAAGGAGAGCTCAGGCGCGACGCGAATCGCTGCCCGGATTTAGGTCCATGTCTCTCACTTCCCCCCTCTTTCACTTGTTGCGAACGCAGGGCCTTCGTTTCTTTGGGTGGAGAAGGAAACGTCGAACGATAGCCCCCCCCCCCCCCCCCTCCCCCCAACAAAAGAAAACGGGGAGTGTTCGCTGAGAAGTTTGCAGCAACACATTGTACACTAGGCTGCATTAGAAACTGAATGAAAATGCGCCCGCGAGAAGTTCGAGGCGTCCACAACGAGCACACTACAAGTGTTTTAGTAAGTTGAATTGCACGTTTTGCAGTCTACAGATGAGAATGAAACTTTGCGTCGGTTGCTGAACGGTGTATAATCAATTGTGATAATGATGCGAAACGTCTTAATTGTTGATCAGAAAGGGCGGCCCCAGGTGGTCGAAGTTAATCCCAGGGAATCCACTATAACGTCGCTTAATCCACATAAACCTCGGGACGTTAATATAGTTATGTTAGCTTCTGTAACATTCCAATAACTCTTAATAGCCACTCTCTTTTCTCTAATTTACCTCATTTTGTGTTTCTATCACAATGACTTTGTCGACATCGCTTAGCAAGGCTGAGCGTGACGCCAAACGCGATATGTCACGTTGTCGGAGCGTCTCTTACTCATTTGCTCAAGTTATGACCACTCAGTCTCTTCCCGAGTCATGGCAATGACGGCGCCACACTA